>NW_027106332.1:620447-622749 GCF_000696795.3 Halyomorpha halys | reverse complement strand
TATGTCACCTACAGCAAATTTACTTGTTGTATATATGTGTATACAGTTGTAAATAACAATAAATAAATTATTTAAAAAAAAATTGCCATTTTAAAATGATAAATTTAAAAATTAAAATCAAATCGTATTTGAGAAAAATATTAAAATTTATTACTTATGTATACAGTGATCAGATGTTCTTTTTTTTTGTAACACAGTATGTTTTCTGATTCTTTGTCCTACCATACTAGAGTATTCATGGAAGAACTACTGACTGAATTATTTTTTTGAAATATTTTTTTTTAGACGTGAGAACCTAGTTCTATATTCAATTCAGGTGAGATTTTCGTAGTATAATAACTCGTGTTCATTTAAGATTTCTGACAATAATTATCATAATTTAATTACAAATAATTATTCAATCCGATCCTACGATTTTCTGGTGAAAATCTTTATCCAATAATAACTAAATAAGGATAACTTCACATTTAAAAAAAAGTTGAATTTTTTGACAAAATAAACGAAGCATGGCTCTGTGACCATGCTCCGAAATACTTTTCATGAGAGTGGATGGTACATTATTGCCAAGTATATATTTCATCTATAGTGAAACCTCACGGCAATATTGAGGTTACTTTTTGCTCCACTCAATCCGTTTACAGCAGTTTTTAACTGGCTTTTATCGGGTATTACAAGAGCCGTGATTAATGAGCAATCAATAATGAATTAATTCCACCCTATCCGACACAGGCGGAACCGGCCAGCAGTTTCCCAGGGTTTAGCAGTTTAGTGAAAATTTTTTCACTGAAGAGGACAGGCTTTACGATCGGTAATCACATCATCTGCATGCAGTTGTTCCCGTGAGAGCTGGGTTATTAGCTTTTACAATTCATAAGTCATTCCTTTTCGAATGGAATTCTAATTAGACCTTTCCTCGTTTATGGCCGTTACATGCTAAAACTTCAAATGGGATCTCATTTTCGATTTTATACATCCAATTAATGTATAATTTTTTCTGATATTTATCTTTTTGCATTTAATTTAATTTTTTGTTTTATAATAAAAGAATATTGGAATATGTGAAATTTCGGTCAATAAAATCTAAGAAAAAAAAAAAAGAGTTGTCGATAAAAACTCGTGGATATTGACAGAGCGATATATATTTAAATGTTTAAATAATTACGATCAAGTAAACTCATGATCATACAACCATACCTGATCTAAGTAACCTTTTTGTGTTTTTATCAAATAAAAGCTTACCGAGTTGCTGTCTTGTTTTCCATTACAGACAGTCTACGCTGAGAATACAATTTTCACAATACACCACGACCTACTGTTGGGCGAATGATTTTAAACCCTGACCAAAATACGAAAATTCCAAATCCATAAATCTCTGAATTAATAATGCTTTATTTGTATTTACCTAAATTATTTACGGAAAAACAAAGAAGAGCATTAAAATTTTTAAAAAATGTAAAATTGTGTATAAAACATCCTAATTCTGGAAAAATCAACTTTATTGTGTAATTTATAAAATATATGCTAAATACTAACGAGCTTACACAAAATAAAAATAAAGTACTTTGATAAAAAATATGGTGGAAACTGTATTCAATGCTTTTTTTATTCCTATTATCGAGACTGAAAAACTCAAATTTAAACTCCTTAAAACTATCATAATTTTAATACTTTAGAAATTATTAAAGGAAAAAATACTAATTACTAAATAGAAAAAAATGTGCCATGGCACCCTTCTTGGACTAAAATATTTTCGCCGCACCCTTATTGGACTAAAAAAATTTCGCGTTCACTTTGTCGAGATAAAAAAAAAAAATGGGAACGATTGAATGTATAGCAAAAACAGTGTAAAGTAAATGCTAGAATTTACTGTATATTTCCTATTTTTAATTTTTTTTTTTTTTTGTAATATTTTGAGAAAGTCGCATTCATTTGCGGCAACCCTGGTGTACGATGGAGGCACTCTTGTAAACCGCTGCTCTGTTACATATGGTTTTTAATTTGTTTATTTAGCCTAGATACTTATATGTAAATAATGTATTGTATAATCATTTTCTGTTTCATTGTTTCACCGTGAGTCAGCCCTAATTGGGTAAAAACCTGGTGGTCGAGCATGATTTAGTCAGAATCATTTTTTTTCACCCTTCCATTAATTTTTATTTTTTCAACAAAAACATATGTATACAAAATATGTAAATAATTCTTTGCCTGAAGGGCATTTTAAGGTAGGTCGTGGGATCTGCTGTGTGCAGGGGACTGTTGGGCTTACTCGCCGTCTGCGTTTTTTTTTTTTGGAAGGGACCTC
>NW_027106332.1:616683-620397 GCF_000696795.3 Halyomorpha halys | reverse complement strand
AACATAGTTTTTAATAAATATTGTTATTTTTACTAAAATAATAAATATTAAAATTATATATTTAATCTTCCAGGAGTTTAAAAAAAAATTATAACTTCAATTAATTTTTTTATTTACTTGTTATTTTGATAATTGATTCGATAAAATAATAACAGATTTTAAAACACTAGAAATAATTTTTTCATCATACATCTCTATTGATTTTAATTTATTTGAATTATGCATTACAGCATTTAATCATCGATTTCATTTAATCATTTACTCATTGTTGTTTATCTTTTCTTACCATTTTTTTTTTTTAGTGCTAGTATTACCACATATTCCAGATGGTATCCATTGAAATAACAGCTATAGTTCATATTAGCGCTTGTTGGTAGAAACGACTAAATAAGGAAGGAGACGTGGAGCTAGGGACGGGGGAACTACAAAAGGACGAAATCCCATTGAGGTTATTTATTACAGCTCATAAAGCCATGGTTATATGTTCCGTGACCTGTTTAGTGGGTACCATATTGTTCCCACTTCAAACCAAGGGCAATTTAGACGTAGACCATGGCCTGGAAATATGGTCCCAGGTCTGGCGGTGAACCGTTTTATTGTAAGTATTTGTCAGGCTGATTCAATATCCCTCGGTCTCAGAAAAAGCCTGACAAACGCCTCACTTTGTTTCATTCTGGATCCTACCTGTCAAGGGGGTAGTCGACACCCTTCTTCCATTTTTCTGCTGGGCTTATCCCGAAAACCTCCCCCACAAACCGTACTTGTTCCCCGATTTAAATCAACCATCTGTCTCTGTCTAACCACAATAATTATACCTGATTTTTTCTTTTTTTTTCTTTTCAAATTCCAAAACTGGAGAATTCATTCCCAAAAAATCATCTCTCTTAAACATTTTTTTTTTTCCTTTAAGAAACTTTTTTTTGTTAAAAAAATTTTTATTTAATTGATAGAGATTACAATCTGCCACACTATTGTGGGCAATAGGTAATAGTGATGAATGATCACATTCATACTAAAATAAAATAAAATAAGAATGAAAATAAATAATTAAAAAAATACATAAAATCTCTCTTAAAATATATACAAACAGAAGGATAAAAAAAATGAACAGAATCAAACTATGTGTATGAAAAAATAAATAAATAAAATAATAATAAAAATAATATAATCTCTAGTCAAATTTACACTCTTATATACAATATTTACACAATCGACCTGAGGATCTCTGAGCCCACCGCATCACTGCTAATGAGCCAGTGGAGGCTAAGCAAGTGCGCTAAAGCCGCAAACACTCAAATTGAGTGGAGATTCTGGCCATTGCCAGAACTCCAATTGTCCATATTTATTTTACAATAAGTCTCTTCGCCACTGCCGTTTCAACCTTTTAGGTGGGCTGTAGGGATGGGTGGAACTAGATAAGGTTTAAACTAAAGGACTAGGATGGTTGGAAAGGTTTATATGGAATTTTGGGGATTTGGTTGGTATGAGGTCAAGGACAAAAGTGTCATGAAGGTCATGGTGTAGTGTTCTGTTGGAAACGTAATAGGGTGCATTAACTATGGTTTTGAGAAACAATAAATTAAAATCGTACAGCTTAACGGCTATTCTTTCCATTATCAATTTGTTTCTAAATTATAATTTTAACTCAAACATGTTAAATTATTTAATTTAAATAATCCAAAAGTATTCAATAAAAAAGTAATATATAAAATTCACTTAAGTAAAAATTTTTTTGACAAATTAAAATTCTAGAGAGGTATTCAGTTTATTTCAAAACTAAAATTTTGAAATAAACCATATTTGTCCAACCGGAAAAATTATACGTGATTTTTATTACTTTTTTTAATTTATGAAAGTAAAGACTAAAAGTGTAAAACTATTACATTAAAGCATATCCCGAAAAAAAAAATTATCGATTTCTTTATACAATACAATTCAAGCTCGGACATGTTAAACTATTTAAGATAAATAAACGAGGAGTATTAAATTAAGAATTAATATATTCACTTCCCTTAACGGTTTTTTTGACAAATTAAATTCTAAAAACATTTCTCAATAAAAATTCCACTTATCAACATCAATCAGGATCAACTTTTTTAAAATTAATTTTGAAACAATGATCTGCAATAAAATCAGGTATTGTAATTGGTTCTATATTAAATTATGAAACATATTTTATGTATATATATTTTATATATACTTAAATTTATATATTTTATGTGTATATATAATACCTACTTTAAGGTTTAAAATTAATGCCTTTGCTCTAATCTTATTTAACTTACCATGGAAATAAATTATTAGAAAAGTAATTTGTATTGGAAAAATATTTATTGCCATTGATGCATGCCGTTAAATGATTCAGGTCTTATGATTACGGTGATGATTATGATTAAATGATTACGGACAGAATAATATGGTTATTATCTGAAACTGGGCAGATTTCGATAACAATATAAAAGGGGATAAGCCTGAAGAGTGGCGTAACCTAGATCATTTGGAATTCAGAGCGAATTTATTTTTGAGGCTCACGCGCACACACAAAATAAATTGCGGACATTTTTAATCCTAATTAAATAAAAAAAATTATTGTTATTTTTGCAACTAAGTTATTATTCAGATAAAAAAAAAACTGCCCCAGTTGCACATCACATATTTTACAGCTTAGAAGGAGATAATTAAAAAACATATTTTTTTATTTTTCTGTTCTCGTAAAAAATCGTATTCTAGTATATCTCTAATTGCGAATATCAACTTTGTTCTTGCCAAGAATACAACAGTTTAGCAATATATAAGCTGCGTAAATATGACTGCATTCGGAAGAAATCTGGCACACTCGTCTATTTCCGATTTTCCAAGCTATACCACTATTTCTATTTCTCTATTTTTCTCCTGTAGTTAATCATCAAATTCTTTTATAGTTAATATTTATATATTTTGAATTGCTGTTAACAATGCAGAATGGTTAATTTTTCCAAAAAAAAAAAACAGCACCACTAACTACTTTAAATATTGTATATAAGAGTGTAAATGTGACTAGTGATTCTTTTATTTTATTTTTTCATGCACATAGTTTGATTTTGTTCATTTTCTTTATCCTTTTGTTTGTATATATTTTAAGAGAGATTTTATTTATTTTTATGTACTTTTTTCTCATTTATTTATTTATTTTTCATTCTTATTTTAGTAAAAATGTGATCATTCATCGCTATTACCTATTGCCCAAAACGGTGTGGCAGATTGTAATATCTATCAATAAATAAAGTTCGATTATAAAAAAAAATAAATAAATAAATAGAGAAGAAACTAGAAAAGAACTATTCCAATAAGGGTAAAACCTAGCTAATATTGAAGATCACTTAATTATGCATGAATATACTTCCCAAGCTTTAATACCCCTTGCTATAGATTCCAAATCTATATTTGGAATCTATAGCAAGGGGTAAGTGAAATTAAAAATGGAAATATTGTACTTTAAAACAAAAACATTCCCATCTTATTACAAAAATGCATCTTCGCGTTAGTGTTTGCCACTAAAATTATCATTCCAATAAAAAATTATAAAGTAAAAATTCCAAGGAAGTTGTATGTATTGACTAGAAGTGTTGCAACCCAGAATAATACCTGCATCAAACGTGGCATACAATCCTGTAAATTTTTTGAATTTGGATTGATCCGATTTAAAACCAAACGCTTTTATAAGACTGCCACCAA
>NW_027106332.1:608649-612633 GCF_000696795.3 Halyomorpha halys | reverse complement strand
TTTTTTTTTTTTTTTTTTTTTTTTTTTTTTTTTTTTTTTTTTATATATGTGAATTAATCTGTTTAATTAGGCATATTGATTTATATTGTGTTGAGAAGGTATTATTATTATAATTGGAAGGGAGAATTAATTCCAGATTCGCTGACTCCCCAGGGGGTTTGGGCTATAACCCAGTGACCTCTAGTAAGTGGTATGAATCCATTTATAACTCTCCGGCGGGATAGGAAATGTCACCCATGTTTTTATTAATGAAACTTGCTATTAGATTAACTATCCGATTTCTACAATATTTTAGGATAATATTGTTTAAAAAAATAAAATGATTTTTTTTTTTGTTTTTTATCCAAAACTAGTTTTCATAGAAAAAATATGTATATTTTAAATTTTTTTTTCTGATGGTTTTACGGTTTCGAAGCACTCGTCTTGATGTAAATTTATATCTACTTCGATGGATTGGTTTCTTTATATTTGTTGCATGCTACATTTGAAATACCGCTAGGTTTACTCCATATTCTGTTTGACGTTATGGAGTCTATTATACAATATGAAAAACATTGAATCAAACAGAAATTGTCGTCAATCTGCAGTTCGAATAAGTATCTTGCTGGTAAGTAGGCAGTATATAAGTATGGTTAATCACGAAAAATAAAAAAAAATATCCTATTTTATTATTCTAGCTTTTCTTCTATTAATTTAATAAATTTTTATCCCGTCACAGAAAACAAAAATGTTAAAAGGCACCTAAACTTTAACTTATCCTGTTTTCAAGAGGTCTTGAAGAGCACGATACCATAATACCCCTTAATTATTTTCAGAGGTATATTTATTAAAATTTTCAAACATCCCCTGAGAAGGACCAGATAATCCCCAAAGATGGCCTCTGGAAGTGACATCTTAGCAGCAGATAAGTAGGGCCTTTAAAGGAGGCTATTATTAAATTATCTCCAACCTTAAGGGCGGCAATAACTGAAAAATTATTGCGTTCAAGACGGAGACTATTTAAAAAGAGGGTGTTTTCGCAATTAAGAAACTTTGTCCTCGGGAGGGTTAGAGATTGTGGGGGTAAGGCGGTGATATCTCCCCCTCCCCACCCCCCAACCCTTGTCACTTCCTTTAATATCAACCTTTTTAATACCCTCCCTCGCCCCCGGTTTCCGGCTTTATAGCTAAATCTGTGAAGGGGCGTTTAATGAAATTAAAAGCTCTGTCTGTTTATGCCCATCCTCCTGGAAAAGGTGAGCAGTCCTCTTACCCCCCTCTTTCTCGAAAAGGAGAGAATTTCATTACAGCGAATTACGGACGGTACTGTGTATAATTAGGGTGACTCTCAGATAAAAACAGGCTTCCAAACAACCCACCTCCTTATTTAATCTACCCTCTTGAAAGTGTCTCCGCTTTCTCTTTTATTTTTTTCATCTTATGACCTTTTGTTTCTTTTCAATTGATAAAGTTTGGAGGCTCACTTGTGATTTAGCAAGACAAAATAATAACTCATAGTGAACATCCTCGAAGTTTGATATCGATACCACCACATTAATTAATAAAACTTATCAAAATCTTTCTTTCCATTTCGCGGTCAACCCCTTCAATAATACATCCTGAGTAACATTCTGCTTATCACTAACTTTTTGTAGTTGTTAGATATAAACAAACTTACGGGTTATTTGACCGTGCATACGACAAGCTTCTTATGTTATATCGTATATATAAAAATAATTATTACTTATCATTTTGAACTCAAAATACTCTAATTGGCAATATATAATTAAAATAACATTTTTAGAAACCTATGACATCCATTTGACCTCCATAAACCCTTATGTCTGCAGCGATGCCGATTAATTTCCTGGCGGTCCCACGGGATAGAAACTTGACTCTCCCACTTTGACTAAAATAGATAGATTATACGCAGGAATGGCCAGGTAAAGGGTAAAGAAAAAAATCATTGAGAATTTAGTTTTTAATTTAATTCAATGCTCAATGATTTGTAGACAAGGACGGTTGGTTTGACCGGTATCGAACCTTGGTCTTTGCCAAACCTTTCCATTTTAGTATATTTCTTATTTATTTATTTTTTTTTTGTTTCATTTATCAATAAATATTTTTATTATTTATTCCACGAAGAAAACATTATTACTATATCATTAAATGTTATAATGAAAATGTCAATTTTTTTAGCATACAACGTGACAACTGTAATTGGTAGAAGATAGTTGACCGTATGAAGTAGATTGGAGTAAGATAGTCCGGGAGGCGGTCAACAAAGGCATCAAAACAAAAAGCTAGTTATTGTTGCTACTCGTATATTGATACCTTTGTTGACCGCCACCCGGACTACCTTCCTCCAGGTGACAACTGTAAACCATTTGGTCCATTTTACATGAACTAGGATAAATAAAATATGGTTTTCTTTTAATGTTTCGAATATTTCTATTTCTTTATCAGGTGTGTAAATTATTTTGTTCTTCTATATATATATTTTATATTACCTTCTTCCTGGTCATTTCTGACATACCATGAGGGGAGGGCAAAGGGCTATAAACAGACGGTACCACCCTATTCTAACCATGGTGACGGGTCAAGTTTTCATTTCGTTGGTCAACCATAGAAATAAAAGTCGACTCGCCAGGTCAGATTGACCACAGACAATAGCCAGTCAAATTTGGAGCTTTAACTCGTTCGGCTACAGTCAGCTCTATATTTACATACATATATGTATATATATATATATATATATACACACAAACTCAAGTACATTAAATCGCACAAATCATTATTATTATTCTCAACAGTCAAATACTTAGGAATCTTTTTTGATTTCATGACTCCTAGCAGAAAAAAAACATATTTTTAATTTTTTTTGCTAAATACTACTTATTTTTACTTGTTCCTCCAAAAAAGTGATTAATAACATGTATCACGGTTAGTTGTCATCAACTTAAAGAATTAAGTCATAAGTCAATTTGATTTTATTGGTATCACTTTAATTCCAACAGTAAACATAAGATAAAGACTGCATTATGTATGTATTATGTCTATGTTTTAGTTTCTGGTGTTGTTTCTGTTAATACTGATCTATATCATGTTTTTCATTGACGTATGGTCAGGTATGTTTGTATTAAATCTATTCCTTTATATTTTAGCGTTATTCTGTTCATTCATAATGGACTAAATCTCTTGTAATATTCAGAGGCTTATTAGAAATGTCCAGAAACCATTAGTCCTCGTGAGGGTGTTTGGTATAGCGAGAGGGTGTTGGCACCCATGTGCCTGCATATGATTGGCATGGTCCAGATTGCTCTGTCACCAAAGTTAATTATTCCGCGACCTCTGTTGGAATAACTTCATGACAGTTCAACTTCAGGTGTCATTTTCAATCCTACAGATAAAAACATTTAATTATAAAGGTCATATGTAAATGCGCGCTGTACTTTTATCTTTAAGACAGTACATATTTTTAATTTCTTTAAACTTGTCGAGAAGCTGAACGCGTAAGGAATAAGACCAATGATCCACATGAATTAAGGCACGAAATATATTTTTTTTATTTATTTTAAATATTTATTTATTGCTATTTACAACTGTACATTATAATACATTTAGTAAATCTGATCTCAGTTAAATAGGAGTGTTACAAGCGTGTAGAGAAACTACCCATTGGTAGCACTCTAGAAATATATTTTAAATTCCCATTTTGTCTATTGTCAGTGAACAATGAACCTTACATTGTATCCCAAACCCTCCAATCCCACATCACCATCCTTGAAGAATGGTGCCAAAACTGGAGGATTAAAATTAATTCCAATGAATCCCACCAAATCACATTTACTCTTCGTCGTGAACCCATGACTTCTTGCCCTACAGTATCCTTCAATAATACCCCTCTTATTCCTGTCGAACAGATCCGTTACTTAGGACTACATCTGGACAAACGACTGACACGGAATCCTCATACAAGACTAAAAAGACAAGAAACTGGTCGTC
>NW_027106332.1:579913-603254 GCF_000696795.3 Halyomorpha halys | reverse complement strand
TATATATATAGGTTACATACATATATACAACCTATATAGGTTACAGTCTTAGTCAGCTGTTACTTCGATGTCAGCTGATTGTATGTATATAAAGAGATGTACCGAACCCAATAAAGTTAGTATGTTACAGCAGTTCACACATGTTACATCTTGTTCCTTCTCTTTTTTGACATTTGGCTTTCGCCGATACTTAACTGGTGCCGAAACCCGGTATCTAAAGTTAATTTTCAGTCTAAAAGAAATTTTTTTTAAATTTATCTTTGATTATGGTGATGTACTGAATAAATTACGTTGCATTTTTTTTAATGGTATAAATTCATGATTTTATTTTTGTTTTGCTTTACTTTTAGTTTGTAATAAGCGATTATGAGGAGTTTATATCTTTTACTTACTTTATTGTAAATAGTTATTTTTGTTGTATTTTATATTAATTTATTGTATAGTTGAAGTTTACGAGGATTGTTCGTAAAATGGTGGGGGGGGGGGGGTGTTTACAGCCTTAGTCATGGTATAAATGAATACTCATTGCCGTTGATTATTGCAGCATTCTTATTCTTGAACAAAATTTTTTAAAAATATATTATTTCTTTAATAAACTCAGTTACTTTAGATATTGTACGTGGTGCCCAACTAGAGACTTTATGTGTCCCTTCGTTTATTTAAGGTAAAGGATATCGCTCCTCGATAAGCACAGCTTATTTTCTAAACCCCCGTTCATTAAGTTAAGAGGGCTATAGGATGAGTTACGGTGAGAGGGGAAGTGTGTGGTTCGGGCTAACCAAGAGCTACCCGTGGTAGCTACACCCTCAGGGTAGATTGGAGTTAGAGGGTCAACCAGGAGTACCCAGCTTATTACTCCGTCGGAAATTAGAACATATCTTTTTTAAAATAATTATATAAAATGCATATAAACTAGTTTAAATCATTTAAAATCATTATTAAAATTAACAATTCATAATAACTAGAGACCGGATTATCATGCAGTAAAATCTCAAAAATACAAACAATGTAAAATATCACTTTAGGAATATACATAAAAAGTTTAATAAAATATGGTATTGTAAAATAAAAAAATTATATAAAAGGAGGAACGTAGTAAACTAAAAGAAATAATTAGAATAAATATAAATTACTATAAGTAATATAAATTAATAGAATACTAACTGCAGTGATGAGTGATAGAATTGCAAATATACCGATTACTCCGGTATATTTGCAATTCTATCACTTGCAATTAGTGAAATTAATATAGAAGTAATAACAGATATGGTAAAATTAAAAGAAGGTAAGAGTTAGGAAGTAAATGAAGTGTAAGTATGGTGCAATAATAAATCAAGTGGATAGATAAACGGATAGGTGGTAAAAGAACGAATAAAATAAATAAATTAGATATTAAAATAGAAACAATATAGATACTCACCTGAATCCTGGGTGTTATGAAGTTCCCAAACTGGGTGTTGCGGCACCCTGGGGTGCCTAAAGCGAATCCCTAGTATGCCGCTAGGTAATACTTCGTTCTCAAAACATTACAAAAAATAAACGAGAACAATTTGAAGTTGAAATAACAAACATACAGTGCATTCCATTATTTACTTTGCACTGTTTTTTTCTTTTTTACCTTCAAGGATAATTGTGCCATCATTCTTATATTTTTTGGCTCAACAGGGTTGCCGTGAAATTGTTTGAAAGGGGTGCCAAGAATGATTTTAACCCAGCAAGGGTGCTGTTACGAAAAAATTTTGTGAAGTGCTGCCCTAAACTCTTTGTGGTCTGTTGAAAAGCTGATTTATTGATTGCACGATTAAATTTTAAAATATATATATTTCTCGATAATAAGATCTATTTGATACTTATAATACTTTTTATAATAATAGTTCCGGAATAAACAGAACGATAGTCAATGCTGATAACACGGTAGGCCAGCATTGAATCATTTGTGTTATCTATCTTATAACCGAATAGGAGCAAATTTTGTCTGTCTTGCAAATGAATTTCGAAATAGGTCGAAGGATTTTTCTATGTTTAGTATTAGTGTATTTGGGAATCAGAAATCTACTGGGCTATTCTTTCACATCAGGAAAACTCCTTTTATTAAAAAAAAATATAATTGCAATCTTCCCATCCAACCAATGTTATATATTAAACATACATATATAAATGAAATAAAACGTAGTTCATATTACTGTTGAAATGTTTTGATTTATTTGTAGTACTAATCTTATCTTGTATTTGAGAAAGTAGTAAAATTATTGTAAAGTACAATAATACACAACATATATTTCTTGTTATCACTTTGACTAATTAAAAGAAATATTTAAGGAGGTCCATGGCTATTATATTAGTAATAAAACCTTGATTTTTAGTTAAAACTTTATACACTGGCTGATGTAGATTTTGTAGGGGAAAAATCAACTGAATAAACTTGCTCTTTTCCAAATTGTATAATTTTTAAAAAAATATCCATGGATGAAAAATCTAAACCTTTTTTGACGAATGGAAAATAATATTGGGACCATTGATGTTGAAAACACAAGCTGTAAATATCACTTTTTATTTTCTCCTCTTTTTTTTTTTTTTTCTTTTTTCTATTTAAGACTAAAAGTAATTACTTTTTAATCCAAATTCGTTTGAATAATCAAATAAGATTTGTAAAATTCAATGTTTTTTGTTTCCTTTATCCTATCCCATTGTTGATATAAGAAATATCATTGGGGTCTTCGGATACAGCCTTCATTGAAAGAAACATTTCCCTTACTTAAATAGTTTATTTGGTAGCTTGGTAATTGTTCGTTTGTCCCACTCAGGAATTTGAAAAAAAAAAATTAATGATGTTTAAAATTAGTGATCCTTGGGAATTTTCAATGAAAAATACATTTCTCTTATCTGTTTTTGGAGAATTTTCAACGCAACATTTGATACAATATAAACTCTTTTTCGATTTTTTAAAAAAATAAGACTTCAGGATGAAATATGATCAAGTTGATGATTTTTTTTCAAAAAATCCTTAATTATTCGATTGGAAATTAAGGATAAAACATCGAAGCATTTGAAAAAAAAATTAATGATGTTTAAAGTATGGGATCCTTGGGAATTTTCAATGAAAAATAAATTTTAATTTGAAAATTAAAATTTATAATAAAAAAAAAAAAAAAAAAGAAATATGATAAAGAAAAATAAAATTAAATTGAAAAATAAAAGTCGATGCTTTAATTATGAGCTATCGGCGACATTGATGTTTGTATGTCCATTTTTAAAAAAAATAATTTTACACACAAGTTTTTTACAAAAGTATACCTGTGATGGATAATTAACGAAACTTAATTAAGGATTATTATTGGTGGATTAATTCGATCAATCTCAATGTGAATATTTGGGTCTGGAAAGTCAGTGGGGTTCGAATGGAGTAGCATTTCGTGGTTTGGGCTTAGCCATCTTGAAAATATTACTAGTATAATTACAAATGAAGAGAAGGGAGGGAGAGTCGTCCCTACTCAGCAGGGTGGCATTCTTTCTTTGGAATGGGAGCAATAAACGATAAGACGAGATAAATGATATTTTGATTGCTTTTAGGTTCATCAAGTTGTAGAAAGAGGGGGGCTGGATCTTTGATTGACAAGGTTTATTGCACTGATTACATTCTCCTGGAAAGAATGTTCTCAGCATAGCCTCTTCTGATCAGATATTATTCATTGATATAATTATTCCGAAATCTTTGCAGCAAATATTGAATAATATAATTGTTTGCACAAACCTTTGAACAACTTAGTAATAATTATAGTTTTACATTCCAATTCTGTGGCTTACACGGACTGCATAATAATGCCTATTCCTCATTATAATTTACTAGATAAGGATCTAAGATAAAAATTTTTCCGAACTTTTTCCTGTATGTCCTGCCTTGTATTCTCTTTTGAGGGTAAAAAAGTAAGATTGAACGTATAAAAAAATATGATAATATTTTTATTACAAGACATAACCACTGTTGACTCAGATATATAAGATTAAAATTAATAAGTCAAGACAGGCTAAGAAAACCGAAACTCGCAGAAAAATCAAGTGACCCCAACCGAAGCAGAAACTTGGGAGGGGAATTGATAACAGGATTATTGAAATCAGAATAAATTCGGTAGGATTGGTTAACCAACCCTTTCAAGTTCGTCAGTCTACTTTGAAATTATAAGCACCCCTAACTTAAAAAGTTCCAAGTTGGCGTTTACGTTCTCGAAACTTCTTTGAATTGAGATTGTACCTAAAAATCAGTTCATTGATTACGTAACCTTGATACCAGCTAATTTAAAAAAAAATCATCATTGCAATGTTATTCGGCAGATTTGAATATATTTCTGGTAATAAGTTTTTATAAAAGAGGTTGTGGGAGCTCTGCCGATTCAAACATCTACTGGTCTAAGTACACAAATATTAAGTTTAGTACCTTGGATTAGTATTTAGGCCAATATGATTATTCCTGTCATCCACTTATTATGGACACACAGTAGGAGCTTAAAGGACTTTAGTATGCAAATTTTAGTCAACGAGGTTTCTCTGCTGATTCGTGTTCGGGGTGGTCACGGAGAGTAGAAAAGTACATGGTCCTTGAGTTCCTGAGGGCAGGAGTAAGGGGTCCTCGCTCGCTTGTGCCTTCTAGTAATTTATCAATATCTTGGCAACCGTGTGTCATACTTGGAAACTCTAAAAAATACTTATTTGACCACGATGGGCGGTACTGAAAATCTCTATAATCAGTATTAGAAAGTAAGCAAGATTACGGGAAAGAAGAAGTGATACGCAAAAAATTATATAATTGAAATGGCCAAGTTTTCATACCGTGGGACCTCCACGAAATAAAACTGGACCGATTTGAACCGGCGCCTCTATAGACTCGCGGTTGCTAAAGTTACGCCTCAATGAAATGTCTACTGTACATTTGAATCAACTTAAGCGATACACTACTTTTGGGTAATTTTGCTCAACCTTTTTTGAAATGACCGGCTGGTAAGAGCTTTGACATTGTTTTTGATCGTTAAAAGTCCACTGAGTCAAGATTGCATTCCAAGGGATTGCATACTCTTGTAAGTATTTCCATTCCAAACAAAATATCAAAGAAACAATGTATAATATTTAAATAAAATAGTCAATACAGACACAACCGAAACCCAGAGACAAAACAAGTAGATATCGGAAATAAATGGTTATAATGACTGAGTGGTACTATAATTATTAATTATATTCGTGTACTATCAGACCATTAGACCACCAGTCTTAATTAATCCAAATAAAAATTAACAGCTCCTAAAATCAAATAGCTAATTCCTAATTAACAGCGGAACACTTAATTGCAACCATTACTGATAATGTGAAATAAAATAAAATATCAATAACAAGTTTACAGTGAATAATCTCCAGTACTAACTAATTTTCAATTAATTTTAGATCTTGTTTAGAAGACATGTTGGAGTAATCGTATTTTTAAGCAGCAAGAAGAAGTCTTCTGACGTCCCCTTAATACAAATTTAATTCGGCTTCTCTCTCGTATATAGATTTCTTCGACTGGATTTATCTGCCGTTTAAGCAACAGTTCAAGGATATAAAAAAGATTTACTGGTTTTATTGACCTAAGGGTGATTCAATTTCTGAGAGAAAAAGAATTATACGAAGCCGGTCTTGAATACTGCTGTAAAACACAAATAAATCACAATGACCCTATTATTAAGGTTTAGTTGTAAGTAGGGAGTATCAGTGTCAGTATCAGGGAATGAATGAGTAGGTCAAATTAAAGCCGATGGGTGTTTAATATTCTTATAGTATTTGGTTAAATTTAATTTTGAGTCCATTTGGTACATATTAAAGCAAAACAGAGGATTTTTATGAAAGAATAATTTCTCAAGACATTTTATGAAAATTAGTTTGGAATTATCCTGATATATTCTTGTGTCTGCCACTGCACTAAAATGACAAGGGCAGTGAAATTCATACTTCCTGAAACTTTTTTTTATTATATAGATTAAATACTAATAGAATCTGTTATATATTATTAATATGTTTTTTTTTCATATTATATAGATTTATTTATTGATAGATATTACAATCTGCCACACAGTTGTGGGCAATAGGCAATAGTGATGAATGATCTCATACATACTAAAAAAAAACTAAAAAAAAAAAACTCTTAAAATATATACAAACAAAAGAATAAACAGGATGAACATAATCAAACTATCTGTATGAAAAATAAATAAATAAAATAACATAATGATAAAATAATACATATCCCTGAGGATCCCTGAGCCCACTCTATCCCCCACGTGTGAGGGGTAGAGCAGAGCTCAAAAGATCCCAGCGCATCCCTCTCGCCGCATCACTGGTAATGATTATGTTTTGAAAATACATTTTATTGTTCTATAACGCAGTCATCTTTCTAATTATATATTTTATTAACAATTAATATTATTAACTAATATTAATTATGTTATGATTTAATTATGGGGAACGGGATGGCTTAGTGGTAAGGCACTATTCTACTCCAAGGGCCCGTGTTCGTATCCGGCTGTGACATAATTATTTATTCTGTTATTGTCGTAAGTCAACCCTCGGGGTTTGAAAGCCCTCCGGAGTCCACCCAGTCTCAAAAAGTGGGCACTAATTGGCGAAAAATCTGGCGGTCTTGCGTGATTCTCTCCAAATCAGTTCCTTGCACAACCGTTGGTCTAGTAATAGTCTTCACAAATTACCTCATTCCTCACCCTTAATGGGTTGTAGCAGAATAGATTTTTTTTTAAATTTATTTATGATTAAATTTTTAGAGGTTGAATATAAATTGAGCTAATTAATTATCTTTAATATTAGTTATTTTCATCACTCCAGGGCCGCATTAAAAAAATATGTTTTTGCACAATTATGACATTTTTTTTCATTCGTACGAAAATGGAAATCATCTTTAGAAATGTCTAATACATAAAAAACTATTGACCGTACATACTCCTATCGGTAGTAAAAAGTAAGCTTGTTAAATCCAATTTAAAGTATTTTATAATGATCTACATAGGTGTAATATTTTTCATAATATTTGCCAAGATAAATGGTGATTTATTATTTAAAAGAAAAATTGTTTAAACACTACATTAATTCATTTGGGCAAATATCATGAAAACTGCTACTCTTACGGAGATGTTCATTATAAAGTACTTTATGGTGTATTTAACTAGGTTCAGATTGAGCTGTAATATACATATATACATCAAATATTTCCTGAGCTATCGAACACTCTTCATAGTAAAATGCCAAAATCGTGTAATGATATTTATAACTTACGCTGTAGCAATAAAAATTAGATTAATTACATTTCACCAACTAATATGATAGTTCATTTAAAACCAACTTTTTTAAAAATAAAGATTTGTTTTTGAATAATTTTATCTCGGGAAATTTTGGACACAAAGGGTTTTACTAGGCTCAATGTACTATGACGTAGTTTATGATTATTATTTTCCTATGAATAGTAGTTTTCATATTTACTGAAATATAATCACAAAGGTTTTCTCCCCGTTATTTGTAAAAAAATATTGGTGTTTGAAAAACTGTAAGTCGAAAAATATTGAACGTCTCAATATTAGTAAATTTGATGGCTAAAATATTAGTAAATTTATTCTGCTTTAAAAAAAAAAAACATTTTATCGTACTCTTAGTAATTTTCGAGGTATTGAGCATTGAATCAGAACTGAGCGAAAATTTTCTTGAATCAATGGAGTTTTGACCTAGAATAGTTCAACAACTTAACACCAAATGTATAGTCTAGGGAAAAATTTGAAGTAGTTCCCAACATAAAGCTTGGAAAAAGTACTGACTTCTCATAGAAACGTAATTTTGGTAGGAGTGTACAGAAACAAAATAACAAAAACGGAAACTTTCAATGGGTAAACTTTTTACTCCTGAATATGAGAAACTAAATTGAGGACCTGATGGCTGAGCGAGCGGGGCCGAGGGTCCCAGAGCGCTTGGTTCAGAAGGTTGTGGGTTCGATCCCACCTGGGCTGGTCAATATTTATTTCGCGACGGCCCTGAGAAATGAACCTTGACATTCCCACTCTGGGGCTGTATAAGTCATCAATAGAGGACTTGAGCAAAAAAAAAAAGTGAAATATTTTCTTTTAAATTGGTTTATGGATATGAACTAAAATTTGAGATAAAATATACTCCATCTCTATCTCAAAATTTGAGCGATTTGATTCTTTAAATTTTACTAACTTACATAGTCAAGCTACTTTACCTTAGGGGTTAGGCATGTAAACTTAAAAATATACGGCAGCCATTTAGAAAAATCTGATATATTAGACTTGCGCACACCGATGGTGTGGTAAAATTTTTTCCTATCGTCTTTTGAAAATAGCTTTAGATTAGAATCCACTGAAAGAAATTAGTTTACAATTACTTGCAATTTTACTGGACTAACGTAAATAGCGACTGGTGGGATCGGCTTCAAGGCTTCGGGTTCACTATGTACTTTATTTATTAATTAATGTATTAATTATTCACTAATATACTATGGTTATTTTCGATTTTGTAAACAAATGGATTAATCCATGTAAACTATATTATAATTTCATAATTTTTTCAAATGTTAATGAGGTTTTATTTAATAAAGTAATTTAAAATATTGCTCTATTATATCGGCCAGTCCAATATTGATTTGCTGATTCCCTTTCTAATTGTTTGACAGAAATAATCTTTGATCACTCTAGCAACTACCCTTGCAACACGAACGTCCAAGAAACTTATTAAAGCAGTGACCTAGCCCTTCTCCAGCAAGAAGAGAATGCAATAGTGGTGAAAGGCCAGTGGACAACATACCGAATACTTTATCAATAGAGATGACATCAATCTCGTCGTGATTTTAATAACAGGGCACGATGGGGTTCCTGCTAATATTTGTGGAACATAAATTCAAGGGGATATTACAAGCGGTGGAAGGAAGGAGGGGGGGGGGTAAATAGCTGAGGGTTGGGGCGACTACCCCTAGACCTGCCATGAGAGGATTTTTTTTTTCATCTTTTCAAGATAATTTCAAAAGAAGATTAATGGGCCTATGTGACAACTTTTTTTAAACGGTTGTTAGCCAAAGGGCTCGGACAGTCTGAATTTGCCTCATTCTCAGTTCGTTCAACCTTACTCGAATGATACTTTAATCTAGACTTAAACCTTTTTGTATTACATATAGAACACATATGTTGGGTTTATATGTGTGAGATAATGGTTGGAAGAAAAACAAAGACGGGTTTTATCAAAAAAATTAATTCTCAAGGAGTTTGTTAACATTTAGTTATTAAAAAAAAATAACTCGAAATACATTTTGTTTTTTCTTCTTATCTATTTAAAACTTATTTATTGAATACCAGATCGGCCGATTGGACCTTACATGGTTAATGTGAGAGGTACATTTTTTTTTTTCCAATTGATTATGGGGGGTATAGTCTCATACAAACTACACCACTAACTATATACAATGTTATAAATAAAACAAAAAATTAAGATAAAATAAGTTAATTAAAATAATAATTCTTAATAAAAGATATAAGTTAATAACAAAAATAATGACATTTATGGATTTAACAAAATAAATAATTGTCTTCTAATGGGAAAAAATGTGAATTTAAGAAAAAAGTGAAGAGAAAAAAAAGAAATTAAGATAAAATATAATTTTAGAGTGACAATAACAGAACTGATAAATATAGAATTTATAACAGGATGTTCTGCAGCAGCCCGGGCTTTATTCTTCGGGTTGTGGTTGGGTTTCCCAAGTTGTAGGTCACTGTTCCTTTAACTGTAGGTAACTGGGAGTGAAACTTCATGAATCTTTTTTTTTTATTATGTAATCTTTCATTGTCTCCATTTGTAATTCTCCATATAATTGGCTGTTTCTTACAAACCAAAGAGCATCCACTGCAATTCCTACGAAGAAATTTATTCCTTTTTTTAATTACCATGTAAGTTCTTTTATATAAATACATCTTACTATGTGTAAATATATAAATATACACACACACCCCAGAGGTAATTGTTGTAATATAAACAAACACATCCTCTTTTCCCATTATGATTTGGCTGCGCCAACAGAAAAGCGTCTATATTTCATTTAACATGTAATTTGTGTATATATATATCAACCAAATTTTTTTTTTTATGGTACTTCATTATTTTTTCAGTTAACATGTATTTTACCCAAAAAAATCATGTATCCTTTGGACCAAAATGTAAGTGAAAACCTCGGTTTTGATGGAAATTATTTTTAATTTTTCACACATCTTTTCCTGGTGCATTCCCTTATATTAAGTCATGTGGAGGTCTTACCTTCCTGATGAGCAAACCTTATTGAGAAAAGGATCTGGCACCCGGATTCCACAGTTCTGTCAATTTCCCGTCTCTTGCAAATATGATCAATCTGAGAATTAAATAATAATTATACTGTATCGAGCAGTGTGGGTGGCATTATCTTTTTTGAGGCATACAAATTAATAATCCAATCTGTCTCATTTAGCCTTCTCCCGTTTTAATTTAGAACTTTTGCATAGGTTGTACAAATTTAAATGGAATTGAGAAAAATGTTATCATACCCGTTACAAGTTTGTTTAGTTATTAGTACTTATGCTTTAAGAAGTTGGAGTACTCGTTGCAAAGAGAGAAAACAACAGTCCCTTCTGTAGCCGCCCTAACCAGTGCCATCTTACCCCATGGACTCCCTTTAACCTGTGACCTATAAATTAAAATAAATCATGAATGAAGTAATAAGAGCGAAAGCTTCAAGAAAGAAGCAATTTATTTCTGATGTAGATATAAACTAATGTACTTAAATGTGATTAGTCAAAAATCAAGAAAAGTATCTCTAGCAAATTTTTATTTTTTTTTTTTTAATGTTTGTTTCTTTTCAAATATTAACTAAATTAATGATTTTAACTAGCGTATTGGCTCAAAGTTTTTCATAAAATAATTTAAAGAGGGCCATTATTACTCTAGAGGACCCATATCTTAAAGTCCACTTGGTTAAGGAAGGCCCTGGCAGGAATCTAATATTGAAAAAAAAATATGATGTAGATCCTTTTATTTTTTTCCTTAAGACGATTGAAATATTTTAATGATTAAATTATAGCCGATCTGAAAAGTAAGATCATTAATTTAATCGTTAGGATCCGGGTTTAAATCCGGCTATGGCAGATAATTATTTTCAGTTTCACTGCAGCCTGAGCCCTCCAAGCTCCAACCTTCCTCTTGAAGTGAATCCCCTTAACTGGGTGGGAACCGAATTACGCATGCCGTCCTGATTTTTACCAATCTAATTCTGACCAAATCTCCTCCTTACTCAACCGTTCGTCTTGTAATAGTACTTCCTTACAAAGAACTACCCCTGACCCTTCAAGGGTTGTAGCAGTGTAGATTTATTTTTTAATTCAAATGTTAAGTTGTTATAAATTCTTGCTTAAAGAAATTATTTAGTTACAATACTGCATGCATTTTTTCCATATTTACTTAACAAATAAAAGTTTAACAACACAAAATAGTAATTAGATTAGATAAAAAAAGAATTATTCTCAAATGAATGTTACTCAATTGAAATAAATATAAAACCAACGAGTATGAGTAAGCGTTCCAGAAATTATCATATAACAATAAACTTATCGAGGATTTTAGAAAGGAGATATTTTCATTTGGGAAATTCGATAGGTCGATCTAGTAGCAAATACCTCTATGACCTAGTTCCAATAATGTACTTTTTATTTCCGTTTTATTTATTTTAGTTTTTTTGCAATATGGTAGTCTTGAGCATGAGGTTGAAACGTTAAAATAGTTTAAATCGACAATAAATTTTGTCGTTTTAGTTTCACCCACAAATAGGGCCGTACCTAAGGGTGGCGAGAAGCGTACAATAGGGCTCAGGTACAAAGGGGGCCATGAACCAATTTCCTTTTCAAAAATAACCATTTTAAAATTGACATTTAGCTTTTCTTTGATAATAACACATACTAATAAAACATCGAACAACAGATTTGATATTAAAACAAGCAATTTTATAGTCTCCTCGGTATTGGATGGCCCAGATTTTTACGACTCGCCATGGACCCAGAATGGCACCCTACCCTCAAAACGTTGGAGATTTTAGAGATGTGTTTTCATAGACTAGTTGAGGTGTATTTCATAGGTTATTGGGAGTATATTATTTTATAATTGATGATTATTTATCGGGACCAATATTTTTTACTGTAATTCTTTAGGGAGGAGAGAGGAGGGGATTATCATGAGCATGCATGTTTAATTTTATTTTAATTTAAATCAGTTTTACTTGTTCGAAAAAGTATATATATTTACAGTCAAACGCATCATTTCTTTGGTCCCAATGTAAAACTAACTACTTATCTTCCGTCCGGAAAGAAAACGATAAACTTTTAATCCCTAACAAAAACTACCCAACATTGAAGTAACTTCTAGTTGATTTAATGGGCTTCTGAAGTTGTTAAGGGGCTGTCTGGTTCCTCCTTCATCCGCAGAATAAAAGAGGGAGGGGAGATCTGAGGCATCTGTTGAACGATGGTTTGACACCAGCTTGCCTTAACTAACCAAACTTGTACAAGCTGTTCTGCAAACTTCACTTATCTCAGTTATTACTTTCTCTGACGGCTCTAAATGTCTTCTCTCAGGACCTGCAACTCTAATTAAGCCGAATGTCCCTAACTTCTTTACCGCTTATTCTTCCTTGTACTTTGCCCATTTAATATCCATAGTTATCAACATTGTTGCTTCGAATTGAACAAGTTAAAATTTGAAAAAAAATTTGTTATTGTTATTTATAGAAAAAGTATTGTTAGTAAAACAATGACTCATGTCTCCCAAATATCGATTAATGACTAACCACAGTTTCTGATTTACATACTTTGTCCACTGGTTCTCTGCCGTAATTGTATGTTTTTGAGGAGCAGGAAAATTGGAAAACAACGGGAAAAAAGAATTGGACAAACAAATTGAGGGCGAGAAAATAAGTTCTTTAATGTATAGTTATTATCTTTATTTTTTCAGAAATACGAGGAGTCAAATCCTATAATTTAAAGTACAACAGAAATATATTATATCCTCCGATTTATCGTTGGGTGCTGCCAAGGACAGAGTTAAGGAAAAATATCAGTTTATACTATCTATTATAGAGTGCTTAAAAACATTAGACTCGTAAACCTACTGACTGCCCCACAGTATCCTTTAATAATACCTCACTTATTCCTGTTGAACAGATCCGTTACTTAGGACTACATTTGGACAAACGACTGACATGGAATCCTCACACAAGACTGGAAACTGCACGTCGATTTCGACTATTACAGCACTTACAAGACAAACGGTCTAAATTGCCAATCCATTACAAAAGACCGATCTACATGACTATTATAAGGCCTATCTGGACATACGGCGTTGAGCTTTGGGGCTCCACTAAACCTTCGAATTCCTCTCGTATCCAATCTTTACAATCCAAAATCCTTCGTAAAATCCTAAATGATCCATACTTTGTCACAAATAAAATCATCCACAAAGACCTTAATTTTCCATTTGTAACTGATCTAGCCCGAACCAAATATAAATCCTTCCATTACAAACTCCCTAACCACTCAAACCCATTAGTTTATAATCTTGCTCCCTCTTTTATTCCAGACAATCCTCCAAGGCGTCTGAAAAGAAGATGGCCTCGAGACATTATATTGTAAAAATGTTTTTAGAGTGGTACCAATGGGTAGTTTCTCTACATGCTTGTACCATACCATTATGATTTCCTCAAATTTACTTGATGTATTTATGTACAGTTGTAAATATAAATAAATAAATTTGAAAAAAAAAAAACATTTGAACCTGAATCAAATATAGTTCCTTTGGTCAGTGGCAAATCTGACAAAAAAAAACTTTTTTTTTTAATTTGGTATTTGAGGTTTTGCATAGATTGTACAGCAGACTGTATTATTTGTAACAACTACAATAGCTTTAGGAAAAAGTAGCTGCTGTCTACTAATACTATGTTTGGAACATACCCAATTCTAAATAAAATCAAAGCTTTGTTTTTTCGTAAGATGTGCCACATTTCAGTTCAAGTAAAACAGCAATAGGTAGAACTAGATTTAAAAGTCCTTTAACCATATATAAAGTGTATTATATCTCATGTTTTATTAATGATATTATATTGTCTTACAATGGGGTCTTTTATCAAACTAGCCGGCCAAAACTATTTCTTCGATTTTTTTTTTCTCATTGTTGTATTGATCATTTTACAAACACACAAACACTTATATGATGCAAACATATGTAAAAATATAAATGAAAGATTATATACAATAAAACTTAAAAATTAAATAAGCATAATAAAATATTATAAACAATAAATAAAAATTTAGGAATAAAAAATTCTTTACTTTTTTACTTATGTTTACTTCATTTAAGTGTTTGTATCTTTTTTAGCCCTGATGAAGCCCTGCAACGTGTGGGCGAAACGTTGGTTCAATATAAATAGTTTAATCACAATTTAAGTATTTATTTTACCGCCCCCTGACCATCTATAATTACACACGGTCAATCAGCGATATTCCAGTATATAAGTTTTAGTTTCAAAATTTTTTTTATCTTGTAAAATACATTATAAAACAAATTAATCACAATCATGTTTCCTGGCTTGACCGGTCTGTTGCAGTAGCTATTCCCTGAAGCAGCAATACTTAGCACAGCTGTAAAGCCCGTTGACAGCTTGTAAATGATAAAATGATTTGGCCCTAAGTCATATATCACTCAGTGACATGAACCGACTTGTTACTGCCACTTCTGTACAAATCACAGAAACATTACTTACTCTGGTTTTATCAATCGATAGCCCTAATAAGATAAGAGATCTCTTTTTCTAACATTAATATTAAGGTAATTAAATTTTAAAATTAATTTTATTAATGTTCACATTATATCGCAAGATCTGATTTTTTTTTTTTTTTTTTTTTGTACTAGGGATTTAAATATTTTAGAACTTACTCAAAAAAGAAAAATCATTAATTATTTTTATTGGACAATAAATTTGAATATCAATTTAGTAGCATAAATCGATTTATTATTACTTTATACATGTTTATATATGTAATTTTTATAGTCTCAAGAAAATAAAAATTCTATTGAACAAGAGGAAATCAATTTTTTAGACAAGATTTATAGACAGGAAAATACACGTTTTGGTGTTATTAAATCCAAGACGCCAGATCAAAGTGTTTCTTTAGAATTATAAGATTTTTCACCCTTGGTTTAATGAAAGCGAGACCCCTTTTCAAGTAAAGGATGACAACGCCTAAACGACATCCGTTTTCACAATAGGCCCACTCACTGCGCAAAAGGGTCTTTTGAAAATTGCATTCCCTTCGTTTTCTTTCACAGACTTGAAATATTAGCTCCTCATTTCGTGGTCTACTGAATTGGAAGGCAGAGTAATTTAGCAGAAACTTTACGTTATACAATTGTTGTTTCCAACGAATGTTACCCATCTCATGTCGGTAAAAATAGTATATCTTTATATATATTTTTGAAAAGACAAATATAGTCTTTTTTTACAATGAAAATACTTTATCCTTAAAAATAAAATGATCGTCTCAGTGATGTAGAATAAATAAATTCTGTTGTATACATTTTTGAAATAAGTTTACTTTTGGGTGTTAGTTTCACCCTTAGATACATTTTTCTTTTGTATTGTCTACTTGAAACGAAAAAATACGAGAATTCAGTTTGAGAAGATGAACGCATTACGGGCATCTACCATCTTGGCGAAAACCAATTATGTTAAGCCATGCTTTAATGTTATTTGCTTAAACTATCGGTGATTTCATAATGTAAAAAATTAAACTTCATATAACTATTACATTTTTTTATTTATTTATTATTAATCTATTAAAAATACAAAAAGTATATGTGCATTTCGATTTATATAACTTAAAGTAATTCGTGAAGTAACTATTTATCGATATTACTGTAATGCCATCAGGGCCCTGTTTCATAATAAAGTACAAACAAATACTATTAGTCTTGTCTATTTAACTTACAATACAATTACACTGACTTGTAGAATAGTTGGTAACTTCTACTTTAGTACTTTTATTACTATTAGTACTGTATTTTGAACTAATACTATTAGCTTTCATTATGAAACAGGGCCCAGGTGTATGTTAAAGGCTCAAAATCATCTTTTTAGAATGCTCTAATTAATTCATTTTTTTTTATTTAAGAATTTTTTGTTTTGTTTTACACTTAATTATATTTTTATTGGAAATAATATATTTACTATCATTTTTATTAATGTAATATTCTGGTCGGATATGATTTCTGCTTTAGTTATTTTTAAGTAATCTAGTCCGGGATTTTTTTTATATTATATTCTATTACACACAGATAGCCTATACCTACAGAAACATAGATTTTTAATAACATTTATAAATATGCTGAAACTATCAGTAAATACAAAATATAAAAAATAAAATACACCCGAGAGGGAAAAAAAAATAATGAAGATATTAGAATTGGGATTTAAAAATGTAAAATTCAATATAAGGAAAATACGTTGAAGTGAGTAAATTTATTTATGTAAACAATATATCTTTATTGTAACATAAAACATTTATTGAACAATATTTTCTCCACATGGCTGAGGCGTCAAGAGGACAATACCGCTTTGACAGGATCAATAGGTCACATAATGGAACTGTATAACAGGAGGGATTTGACTTGACATCTGCAAATGTCACAAGTGTCTGTATAACAATCCTGTCAGTAGGCAATACCGAAAACTGATTTCATTTCATCACTACCACCAGCACTCAGTTTCCCTTCAAATATATGTGTTTTTCAGGTTCAAGAATTTTAACATTAACATCGAATATGAGCCTTAATAAAAGCGAGGGGATGAAATACCGTCCATGAATATGAAAATATAAGTTCTATTCCTAATTTTAATTTTTTAATAATTAATTTTGTGCATCTGTATTTTAAAAAACTAATGCATTTAAAATCTTTTTCTTTTCCTATGGATAGAGACGTATCTTAGGAATTCAATTTATGCATATAACATCTTAATGAAAAGGTTAAACGTTATTTTTTTTTTTTAGTTTACAAAATGTCACTTTTGCGCCTGATTTATAAAAATTAATTTATTGTATTGTATATTATTGATTATATACACCATTCGGAAGACTCAATGGAACGACACAAATAGTGGGATGTAAATTTAGTCTCGTTGAGATCGCCCTCAGTCATAGAATTGGAGAATTGCACTGAATCCAGTAGTGACCGTCCCACCAAGTCGGGACGGCGACAAATCGGTTTAGATCTACTAATTATAGCTTTTCTGGTTCAGCAGGCGCAGGAGGAATTATAACTCTTTCCTAGAAGTAGACCGTTCGTTAACCATACATCCGGGTGGCTATTTGACATCTCGGAAAATCTTTTACACGATTTTTCTGATTTACAAGAGATAGAATCACATCTTTCACTCTTACGCCGGTCGGTCTGATGTGCTTCACACACTCGAGAGGAAAAGAACTGTGGCTTTAAAAGCTTAAACTTAAGCTACTAAGATTTGGTGAGTGATCGCCTATTTCGAGCGATCTCCACTCAACAGTCGTACATCCAATACCCGTGGTAATATCCTGTCCCGTGTCACTACCTTCAATAGTTATTCTATCCTCTCGCCCATGAGTCCTACTTACTGGCCTACATCCCTCAAGAAACGTCCCGATATCCTTGATATATTTATCACCTCCCAAATTTCCTGTTCCCGGACCATTATCGAATCTATAGATGACCTTTCCTCAGACTAAAATCGAGTCATCCTTTTCTTACATTCGAACGTCGTTCCTAAGCCCCCTCTCCTACTTCATTGATTAAAGGACGAGTTAACTGGGACAAATTTCGTGATGATTTAGGAAACAAACTGGACTTAAAAATTCCACTTAAGACTAAACATGGCATTAACGAAGCCATAGAAAACTTTACAGAATCTATAAGATTTTGCATATACGACAACACGACTTTCAGTAAAATTAATAATACCATACACACTAACTTGCCACACCACATTCGTATCTTATTAAAGGAAAAACGCAGAGCAAGAGCGAAGTGGCACTAGACTAGATACCCAACAGATAAAACATATTATACTAAATTGACAAACAAACTTAAAACAGAACTTAAAAAATTCAAAACGCAAAATTTAACTAACTTAACTGAAAACCACGCGACTACTGACAAAGCTTTATGGACGACTACTAAGAAGATTCTTAACTTCAAGAATTTTAATCACCCACTTGTTACTGAATCTCAAGCATGGACAAAATCAGACGAAGAAAAATCTCAAATATTCGGTCAGCACCTTTCTAAAACCTTTGAGCCACACCCTGACATCCTTAATTCAACCTACCTTGAACACATTGAAGAAGAATTGAATACCTCTCTCCAAATGACCCTGCCACCTAAAGCATTTCATCCATCAGAAATATCCAACATCATCCAGAAGTTACCATCCCGCAAAGCTCCTGGTTATGACCTAATTACATCCTACATTCTAAAACATCTTCCTCGAAAATCTGTTATATCCCTCACATACATCTACAATGCTTTCCTCAGATCCGCATATTTTCCTGAACCATGGAAATTATCCATAATCAAAATGATTCCCAAACCTCGAAAGCCGCCAGAACACCCATCCTCTTACCGTCCTCTCTCTGTTACCTATCATGGGCAAATCCTTGAGAAACTTATCTTAAAACGCCCGTATCCCATCCTTGATTCCAACCACATAATCCCAGATCACCAGTTTGGATACCGAACATCCCACTCCACTATCCAGCAATGCCATCGTGTGGTTGATGTTGTCTCGTCTTTATTGGAGCGGGTAATGTACTGCTCGGGAGTCTTTCTTGATGTAGAACAGGCTTTTGATCGAGTCTGGCAATCAGAACTGCTATACAAGATCCGTAAATCCCTACCCCCAACATACTTCCTCATTATCCATTCTTATGTCTCCGACAGGTTATTTCAAGTAAATCACAACAGCACCTATTCAAAGACAGGCTCGTCGATTCCGACTATTACAAGATTTACTAGACAAACGGTCCAAACTTCCAATCCATTACAAAAGACTGATCTACATGACTGTTATAAGGCCTGTCTGAACATACGGAGTTGAGCTATGAGGCTCCACTAAACCATCGAATTCCTCCTGAATCCAATCCTTACGGTCCAAAATCCTTCGTAAAATCCTTAATGCTCCCTTACTTTGTCACAAATCAAATCATCCATCAGGACCTCAATATCCCATACGTTGCCGATTTGGCCAGAACCAGATACCAATCTTTCCAAGGTAAACTGCCCAACCACCCAAACCAACTCGTTTCTAACAATCCTCCTAGGTGTCTGAAAAGAAGATGGCCTTGAGATCTTCTCCTCTAGATATGTTTCTGGAGGTCTATCAGTGGGTAGATCCTCCACATGTTTTTTTCATGTCATAATATCACTTACAGCAAATTTACTTGATGTATATATATGTATACAGTTGTAAATAACAATAAATAAATTATTAAAAAAAAAGTTTATCATTTGACTCACTCAGTAACTTCATAAAAAATGTTATATTTTGCTAAAAATTGAGGTATGATTATTTTTTCAAAATATGAAATGGGAAATTTTATAAAATGAGTTAAGTTTACTTATACTAAAAAACAAAAAGAAAACGTTTGTAAAAACATTTTCAATTAATTTTTATTGAGAATCAATATGTATACCTTTTAGGATTTGTTTTTAAAAGTATTTTTGATTAGTCCCGTTTTTTTTACTATTTTAAGTATAGAGCCTTTGTGTCGGACTATAATATTTATTGTCTTGCTTAATTAGGAAAACATTTTAAAATCTTTTAAAAATATTCATTTTTTTCAATAAAATGCCGTACTTCAGGTATATTGTCTAATGTATTGATTATATTCAGGAGGAAAAAATCGAATCTGTGATTGAAAATGAAATTATCGACGTGTGTGTTTGTGTGTGAAGATCTAGTGTTAAAGTGGGTATAATAATACACCGGAGTACTCATTGTAGAAATATAGTCGAAAAAAGAAAGTATTATAATTTAGTAATTTTTTTTTAAATTTTACTTCTAAATTTACATTTCATGTTACAGGGATATTATTATCAATATACATCTCTGTATAATTCCCAGTAAAATTCATATCATATCGTCTCTACGATACCAACAACGCGATTTTCATATTCGTCACTTCAAAGTATCACAGTACTAAACACCAAAGCGTTTCCTTGTAACGCTTGAGTGATAAGAATGTAAGTCTTAGCCACAATACTTTTCTCGTTTAGTATTTCTTTTGGAGTGGTTATTGTGAACATAGTCTTATTTCACATTCAACAATTTTTCCATTGAAGTGAAGATAAATATAAATTTAATATCGATTCAATAAACAATTTATTCAACTAATCTTCCAGCAAACAATTTCTAACATGATTGTATAGCGTTTATAAAAATATTTATCAAGAGCTAAAAAAATATGAACTTTAGCCGTGTTTTCATCTTAGTTCAATTACGAAATTAATACAGTAGAATAACGATTTGAATAAATTCTGTAATCTAGTCCTGATAAGGTAAGAAATGAGCTTTTTTTCATCCCTGTTAAGTTAGGTGACTTGAGAACTCTTTCTAAGGGTGGCCCAAAGGAACCAACTTGCCTTATTTCAGATAAAAAGTACAAAGGGTCGGTTCCTCTGTCCCGCCTACATTTTTTAATCTAATTTCCTTTTCTTCTTTCCTTATCTCATATTACTTCACGTGAAGAAATCGGAATTAGAATCTGGGACTGATGGGATGGCTCAGAAGATTAGGAGAGGATAATTACAGGAGAGGTAATAGCATAAAACATTTATTATCTTATCTGTATTTAATATTAAACATTTCAATGCTAAACGAGATCATATGTTGTTTAGCCCTTGCTTTGGTAAAGTATTAAATTTGTTTGACTTCTAAGAGGACGATAGTTTGTACTCACTATACTGTTTAGAAGTCGAGCAAATTCAGCTAGTTAGTACAAGAGCCGGAAAGAAAAAAAGGCAGTTATCTCACCCTAATTTTTGATTACTTCAATAAAAACTATGTATAATTACTAGTCAAAGTTGATGAGTCTGCCAAGTATAGGTAGGGGAATTAAAACATGGTGGCTGTTTCAAAACCTTAAAGAAACATTGATTTTTCATTCGGAGCTCTATATTTTAAAAACTACCAACAACACTAGAAACTCTAAGAGTAAATTTGCTGAAATATTAGCCCTAAAAGAGCTATTTACGTCCAATAGTTCTCGAGATATAGCTTTTTAAAAATCTACTGAAAGATTAGTAGTTAGTTAATTTATTTTGAGAAATCAATATCTCAGGAACTATGACGTACAGATGTCTATTACCACTTAAATTAAAGCTAGTTTAATGGACTATAAAAAAAAAAAAATTATGACTTTTACCTTCGTAGGAATAGTAGTTTTCATGATATTTGCTAAAATAAATTGATTTATAGTTGTTCGGAGAATAAATTTGATTTATGAAATACTTTATTTCAGAAACCGTTGGACATACTGATGTCTGCCAGCACTCAAATTAAATCTAGTTAAATTTACTTCAAAATAGTTAATTATATTTATCTTTGTAGGAATAGTAGTTTTTATGATATTTGAAAAAATAAACTCACGAAATGTTAATTTCTAGTTGTTTGTATGAAATGTTGGATTTTTGAAAAATACATCTCTAGATCCATAAGACCCACATATGCCTGCCAACACTCAAAATAAAGGAAATTTAACTTACTATAATGTATTTTATGACACTTATCTTCGTAGGGGTAGTAGTTTTTATAATATTCACATATGAATATAAATTTGGCTAATGAAAATATGTCCGAACAACTATAAATCAATTTATTTTAGCAAATTTCATGTATCAGGTTTTCTTGTGTTGTTCCTACTTTTTAAGATATAGCTCCGAATGAAAAATTAGTATTTTTATCGCTTTGAAACAGCCGCCAGTTTTTATTCCCCCTACCTATACTTGGCAGACTCATCAATTTTGAATATTAATTATACATAGATTTCATTAAAGTAATCAAAAATTAGGGTGAGATAACTGCCTTTTTTCTCCTCTTGGGCTCTTGTACTATCATGGGAACCTCAGTGCGTCTGACTGAATACATCACCTATTTTCATGAAAAGAGAAAAACTCTTTTTTGAAAAAGGTGTGCTAACACAAAGCATTGGGCTGCTACATACACAGCATATTATAACTAGTGAAACAATTGTTTTTGTAACTTGTAACATATAGATAGGTAGAGTATAATTAATCTAAAGTATTAGGGTGTCTCTCAAGTGTGAAAGCCTCATTATGGCAAAATTGTTGTGTTTTGGACAAGAAATAATCCTGGAGCTTTTATTTCACTGATGGTTTTATAGCGCTTATCACGAAGACAATTATTTAAGAACAGAAAGAAGTAATAATGAGATGGAGCGAGATATTGAAAGTATGTAGGATGCAGTAAAACATACTAATCAAACTGGCAGTGCTTTTCTCTTACCGCTAATGCAATATGTCTTCTCGCGTTGTCATGATGGAAAACAACACCTCGTCGGATCACTAATTTTTTGGACGGCCGCTGCGGTCTTCATCTTCCTATTCATTTCTTCTTCATTTCCCTTTCTAAATATTTTAAACCAATTGCGAATGTTTGGAATAGTTACAGCATCATCCTCGCAGAAGATACAAATCTCTAATAGATAAGTCTGCAATTTTTTTTTTTTTTTTTATCGTTTATTATTTCTTATAACTCTCTAAATATATTTTCTCTATTAACGCTATAATTTTAAAATTTTAAATATAGTAACAGTATAAATACATATATTTTCTGTTGGCTCTATAGACCTTGTAGATCTTTGGCCACCCGAACCAGCCTTCTCCACACCTGCCTGTCTTGGGCTACTGTTTCCCAGCTCGCTGCATGCAGCTCTTTCGGGTCTTTGTTGATTCTGTCTATCCATCGGGTTTTTGGACTCCAACGTGCTCTCTTGCCTTCTATACTGCCAATCATTGTTGTGCAGAGCCGTGCTGATGGATTGCTTAGATCCACATGTCCAGCCCATCTTAACCTCTTGCCTTCATATATTGACTGACCAGTCTGTGCAAGCAGTTCACTGTTAGTTCTTCTTCTCCACCATGTGATCGGGCTCTCATCCCAGATCGTTCCTGTAATATATATATATATATATATATA
>NW_027106332.1:533816-579863 GCF_000696795.3 Halyomorpha halys | reverse complement strand
TATAATTAAAAAAAGTTCAGTTTGAATTATAAAAATAATTATTTAAAACTGCTTCTATCCCCTTCATTTGAGAATTCATTTGAGGAATTTATCGACTTATAATATATAAATATAATAAAAACTATTTTCGCACATAGGTAACATTTAATCGGAATTTAAAAACCACTACTAAACAAATATTTATATGGATACAAAGCATGAGCGTGCCTAGAGGGGCAGGTGCCCCCCCTTGGAGTAGAAAAAAAATTAATTTAATAACATTTTTTTCAAGCAAATACTAATTGTAAAAACTAATAAAGCACTCCGACAATAATTTATAATGTTCTTAAAATTTTGATTTCATTCTCCTGTTCCGTGCTGACATGTCACTACTTGATTGACTACGGCTTGCCCCCCCTCCCCCGATTGACTATGGTTTGTTCCCTTCCCCCCTCCTACCCGCCAGTTTTGATCGTGGGTACGTCCTTAATACAAAGATAAAAATACACATATGTAAGAAAATAAATGCAATAACTATAAAAAGTGATAAATATAAAAAGTAATAGATATAAAAAAAAAATATTGAACCTTTTAAGGTTTTTCTTGATTGAAATAAACTTCCGTTCGTCTACCAATTCCGCAAATTTATACTTTTAATGTCAATCCAAACCCAAAGAACCATAACTACCCGATTAATTGTATTTTGTCCTTTGTTTTTTGCTGTGTTAGGCGTTGAAAGTACGCGAAGATAGATGAGAACACAGAGAGCAGAGAGCAGAAGAGTGAAAGAGATAGAAGTAGTTTTATATCGACGACTGGGTCCTTGAGCGGGGGCGGCAGTCACGTATTGGCTGGGGGCGGTAAGCCGACCTAAAGCCGACAGGATTACCGCCCGGATAGCCCACTATCCCGATTATCGCATTTGTATCCCCGACCTGGCTTAGCCCACATTCATCACCCACTCACCACTCAGCCCTTACCCCGGCCTAATTAGAGCAGCTTTTCTCTCTTCTTTCCTTTTTTTTATATGTGATTTATTTTTATCTCGACTTAAGTTTACGAAAAAAAAGTGGCTCCGCTTCGGCAAGGTTTTCCACATTTGTAAACATGATTTGTAGCTTGCGTAACTAAGGGATTCGTTGTTCTTATCAGGTTATTTATTACACCTGACGATTTGCTTCGGTAATTTTAATTAATGTTGCTCATTCAAGTCTTGATGAGTTTAAACTTTTTGAAATCCTTACAAGACAAATTTTAATCACGACTTAAATACAATGAAATGGCAAATTAATATCGTTTTTAAAAATACATATTTTAAAAAAAATATTCATCAATAAACCTGAAAATTTTCATGAAAATCCGCCAATATGGAGTTATCCAGAGAAATCACATTCAAAAATGTGATAAATTAATTTGAGCATATATTAATTTATTTATTATAACCTAAATTAAAAAAATTAAAATCTTTACCGCTACAGCCCATGAAGGGTCAGAGGTTCAGTACTTCGTAACGAACTACTACTGCTAGACCAACGGTTGTGCAAGGAGGTGATTTGGTCAGAATCACGCTCGACCGCCAGATTTTTACCCAATTTAAGACCCCAGGGGGGCTCCAGAACCCACAGAAGTTAGCTCACGGCTACAGTGTAACAGAAAAAAAATTTCTGCCCAGCCGGATTCGAACTCGGGTCCTTGGAGTTAGTAGTCACGCGCCTTGCCCCGGCCCCGGTCACACACCAGCGCTCCCACACTATAACCTAATAATTCATAAAAATTACGAATTAATATCTCCTAAACAAAGCGTTCATGGGCATGCCTTCACAGGGAGTTGAGGGTTCAGGGTTCAGGTGTTGAGATTCTTAATTCATGGTTTCAGTTAGGAAAGTTGACCCTAAGCCTGTGTATTCCCGCGTGCAAACGATTATGCAACTCTTATTATTTAATATATTGTGAGAACCTAAATCAATAATGAGAAACATTGAGATCCGAATCTCCATCCGGATCATCCGTCTCATGAATAAAATGTGACTGAAGTTTTAAGCATTTTGTTTTTGTTTCGGATATTGGTACATTGTTAAATATATGATTAGCAAGAGAGTGTGCACCATTATTTTAGAATTATAAGAAACTTAATTCAGAGATTCGAAACACTTCAGAGGCAACTCAGGTATTGCCTGAAACAGTGAAATTTTATTTTTCCAATGTACTACTATAAAATACACTGTTTTTAACTGTAATACTAAATATCTCTAAAACTATGCCCCTGAAAGAAAAGAGATCTGTAAGGTCATTACTTTCTAAGATATTTCTTTTCACAAATTGACTATTTTAACCAGAATAGTATCTCTAAAAAAAAAAAAATTAAAATGTCCTCAAATATATTCGTTCTATGAAAATGGTCATGCTGAATGAATTTTTGGCAAATTTAATTATATTTCATTTTGAATGAATGAAAAAAAAAATTTCTTGTACAAAAGAATAAATATATGGCTCGTACGAGCCGTGTCAGGTCGGATAATGTAAAACCACCTTTATTTGTGACTGAATGTGCTAGGTCTGAATGTATCCTAACGAACTACAAAACAAATACCACTAGTTGGATTGAAGTGGAACTGTTGAGATAAGATACCTGAACATATCTATAAAGTTTCTAAAACTAACTGAGAGAAATTTGCACATCATACAGAGCATAACATTATTTTTAAATTACTTTTTATTTATTTTTAGATAATCTAAGTTGATGTGTAGGTAGTATGGACACATGAATTGGGATATAGAATGAAGTACGATATAGATATCAACGTAACTTTCAGAAGAGCTTTGTGAAATTGATATATCACCTAATAACATATAGTAAGAATCTCAAAGAGAATTCAGGTTTGGAGTGATCGGAAAAGTAGTGTTAAGTAGTTATTGTTCAAGAAATATGAATCTAATGTTGGTTGACTATTGCATAGAATTGAAAATTGGAACGGTTTATTTAATCGCATCTATAACTGACATACACATGAATATGGTAATGTACTTGTGTCAACTATAATAGAACCCTACATGTATGCACTTGACCACGACATAGATTCTGTAATGGACAAGACATAGAGGCTCTAATTCTTGGATCGGTATTTACATAATTCAACCAGTTGTAGTCTCTTAGTTCTATTTGTTAAACTATTGTAACAGAGAGCTTAGTATTCTCGGCCTTTAATTTAGAATAATAGATTTCGTTCTTAACTTTTTGCATTTAAACTGGAGGATTAAAATAAATTCCAATAAATCCCACCAAGTCATATTTACCCTTCGACGTAAACCCATGACCTCTTGCCCTACAGTATCCTTTAATAATACCCCACTTATTCCTGTCGAACAGATCCGTTACTTAGGACTATATCTCGACAAACGACTGACATGGAATCCTTATACAAGACTAAAAAGACAAGAAACTGCTCGTAGATTCCGATTATTGCAACATTTACTAGACAAACGGTCTAAATTGCCAATCCATTACAAAAGACTGATCTATATGACTATTATAAGGCCTATCTGGACATACGGAGTTGAGCTTTGGGGCTCCACTAAACCATCAAATTCCTCAAGAATCCAATCCTTACAGTCCAAAATCCTTCGTAAAATCCTTAATGCTCCGTTTTGTTGCCGATTTGGCCAAAACCAGATACCGTTCCTTCCATAACAAACTTCTCAACCACCCAGAATCCACTTGTTTCTAACCTGGCTTCTCCTTCATTACCTAATAATCCTCCTAGGCGTCTGAAAAGAAGATGGCTTCGAGATCTTCTCCTCTAGAAGTGTTATTGGAGTTCTATCAGTGGGTAGATTCTCCACATGTTTGTATTATGTCACTATGTCACCTACAGCAAATTTACTCGTTGTATATATGTGTATACAGTTGTAAATAACAATAAATAAATTATTGAAAAAAAAAAAACTTTTTGCGTTTAGTTTATTACCCAAATTAGGAAGCATAAACCATTCCACTTCATAATTCAACTCTAAATCAAAACATTGGTTCTGTGATAATATTGATGAAACCAAAATAATTTTCATTGAACAGAAGATAAACGTAAATGATATATTCAGTGTTTCAATTTGTACGAAGTTTAAATCAAATTTATTTTAAATAATTATCGGAGGTTGTTCAATGACTGTACCATTTTTCCTCTCTACAATATCCTCTGATGTTTCATGTTTTACGCCAGAGTGCCATTTAACCGGAAAAACCAATAAAAAAACAGATTTGGGTATTATTGGCAGGTATAAAGAGACCACGAAACTTTTGTGCATCGGTGGAAAACATGGGCAATTTGAGAAGCTCCAGTTGACACTCTGATTGAAATTTTTCCGTCTAGCGCCCCCCCCCCTCTTCTTTGAGTTGAGTTTAATAAAAGACCTGGAATTCTCCCCTTTTATCTGACCCTTAAACAGTGCCCTCAATAGGCCGTAGTTGAAGGAGCGAGGCTCATTCTATCTCATAGATCACTGAATACGGAACTAGCAACCCGGACCGCTTATTTCCCCTTTTTGTCCTTCCTTCTTTAGGCTTCTTAATACCCGGTCGAATTGTTCTCCTCTCCTCTTCCGATATCTTCCATTTTAGCTGTGAATGAAATGAATTTCGTCTCTTGAAAATAGGCGTTGGAATAGAAGGTACTAAAATTTAGATACAGAACCCAATACCACTAACACTACGTCCAGGCCTAAAAAATATATATATATATATTTTTTCAGATCGCAGTACCGCGAAAATATTCGAATAACATAAATTAAAAAAAAGGCAAAATATAAATCAAATCAATTCATATAATTTGGTTGCGCATGGGCTCTTGGAACTCGAAATTTTTACTGATTGAATATTATTATAACCGATCATGGGTAAGAAAAATAATATTTTATATCAGTAAATTTTCTTCGCTCCTGGAATAATAGTATTTTTTTACCAAAATATCAGGAAAATCTAATAATCCTGGCATTATGGATTTTACCTGAAAAGTTTTAGAGGGAGTTTCAATATTTTCCACTTCCGTGTTTTTAATGAATTCGAAGTTCGTAGCAAAATAATATTTTTTTAGATTTTTCTCCCACAGCACGAAAACTATCCAGTTCATTAAAAAACATCAACCCTTACTAAATTAAACAAGAGTAAATTCTCTACATTTAGTTTTTTCTTCCACGTGCTATGCATCTTTTAATAGTAACCTGCTGTTAAACCAATGAAGTCCTGGGAAATTGGGAGCAGAATGAAATATACAGGGAAAAAAAAGTTTATAAAAACATTTTTTTCTCAAAATTGAAAACCATGTATGATTCAAATATTTTCTATTATAGACGAAATTATGGGATAGAGTGTTGTTCAGCCAAACGGGTACCAGAAAAGGAGTTTCGACAGAAATATTATAATAGGAGTTATAAGAATAATGAATTGTCTTCAAATTGCGAGCAAAAAATAAAAACAAATTGGGAAATGGGTTTACACTTCCGAAAAAAAAATCGAAGGAACGAAGTTGTAATTCGCGATCAGCACCATCACACACGCAAATAACAAAAATTTAGAACTTTTGCAAAACATTCCACTGAAATCACTTTCAGTTCCGCTTTGGACTAAAAGTGGTTGTTTTTAAATGATGTTCATGACAAAACAATAAATAGACTAAAAAAATGTAGGTAATGTATTCTTATTTAATTTTGTATAGGTTGAAGTTTTTTTTTTTTTTTATATATATATATAGAAGATTTTCATATTATAGGGGAAAAGCCGGAAAAAGATTTTTCTTGATATTATTTGAAAAAAATTGAGTTGGCAAACCTCAAATACATGTTCAGTGCCCTGAAAACAGGGAAGTAAAATAAATCAAAAATCCTTCAAAACATTTAAGTTAAAACCACCAATGCCTGGACTATCGGGTTTTCTTTGTATTTTATTAAATGTGAAAATTTTTGCGGGTCCAAGGAACTTTACAGATGTAAACCATTCTTTCTCTAATTCTTAATATGTTCAAATAATAATCGACTAGGAATATTAAATTTATACTGTGACAAGTTAAATAATATTGACTATTATCTGATTAAAAATGAAAAAATTCAAAACTTGAGGCCCGTAATGTATATGCTACGATTTGATTTATTGTGCTCTTTTTTTTATCTCTATAATTTACATCTTTTTCCAGTGGTCGAACAAATAACCTGCATTTCCTATATTACCAATATTCTGCTCTTACCAAGAACAGGCAAGAAGTTTAAAACCAAGAAGGCAAGAAGAAGATCAAAATTATTTTTAATTTAAATTAAAAAAAAAAACACCGACATCAGATTAATGTTTTGGTCTCCTCCCCCAAAAAGCGATCACCAAATCTAAATGGCTTGAAAGATATCAATGAAGATAGAGGGACGGAAAAATTGCTGTTTGGGGTTAGGAGAGAGGAAACGAAACCGTTAGAGCAGGAAAACCGAAAAAGAGAAGACGATAAAAGCAGTGGACCAACTAGGCCAATTCGGAGGAAACAGAAATATAGTTACATGATGTCGGAATTTTCAAAAATCTCAATTTAGTTTCAGTATATATATGCTTATACGTCAATACTATTTTTGCATTACCGCATTTTTGACAATAGCTTCCAAACTTCCTGAAACATCTTAATCATTCTTGCGAAGCCAAAATAAAAGCTCTCACCTTATTTGGCAAATATTTCCGAACTTGTGTTCCCCTCCTTCTAATAGATTTTTAATTCGTAATATTCCATTAAATATGTTTCCTTTAATAATGTTTTTAAAATGGAAACCTCTTTTCCATTTGTTCTCATTATAAATGTCATTTACTCTGTAGGTATGCAACAAGGCAAAAAAACAAAGGTTACTTGAATTTTAACCAAAAGCTTGTTTCTTTTACAATGTTCATATATTATTACTTAATAATCATAAATAAATAGCTAACGAAACTTTTAGCTGATGCAATCTGTAATATTCATGTCCATTGGAATCGTTTTACTAATCGCCCAAGTGGCCAAATCCATTCCCCACTTAAGTCGGACAGGCATTAGCCTTGTTTTTTTTTTTTATCTTTTTAATATTAGAAACATTTGCTGTGCCCCAGCTTGGTATCGTTTATGCCCAGATACTTAGGGGAAATGTGAAAAAAGTAAATCCAGGAATGATTGTTCACACAGCTCATTTAGCCTCAACCCAAGCCTAAGTTAAGAATAATAAGTGGAGCTGCAGCTGGTGGCGAAACATACGTGAGACGTGAAAGATGTTTCTATGTTCTGTTGGGCGAGATAATTCTGGGACCGGTGGTGGGCGTACACTTGTATAACAACCCCACCCCACCTCCCCAGAGCCACCCCCTTTGAGCACAAGCTTGTATCTTATTTTAATATCAAGGGTAGTTTTGCAATTCGATTTTTTTTTTTCCTTTCTTAAAATAATAGCCAACCCAAACAGACAAAGTTCAAAATAATAATAACAGCTTCAACCGTTAAAAAAAAAAACCTAATCAACCACAATTAAAAAAAAAAATTCAATACGGCTCCCACTTGGTAGGGATGTTGGAAAAATGTAGATATATATATTTTAAAAATATTAATCGATATTTTTAATCATATATATTTTATTATACCGATATAAAAATTTGTATATCTATAATCGATATTTTCCCGAAAAAAAAATTAAATAAAACTATAAAAATACTTGCACAAAAGTGGTGAGTTCTATAACCAAAGAACCAAAACAAACTTGTTGATAATTCCTAAGAAACATTTGCTTTATTAATATTTTTTCTATTTTAGTTATAAAACAAGAAGAAATAAAAAAAGAAAAAATTGACAAAGAAAAAAAAAATTACAAGAAAATTGTTTGCACCGCAGAATTAGAATTGTTGTATATAAACAGATTTTAGAATCTAATTGTGTATTTATAAATTTAATTATAAATAAATGAAAAGGTTTCTAAATAGTTTTATTGTTTGTAGGTAAATTGAGAGGATCTGACCAGGGAAAACTGTAACGTTATAAAAATACTTGAAATATTCTTTAAACATTCAGTTGATCACTTTATATGTAATTAATACCAATTGCAATGAATACTAAAGCATTTACTATAGTATTAGCTTTAAAAATTAATTTTGTTAATGTTAGTAGCTGTAGAGGGTCATTTATATTTTTAAAAAAAGCATTCTTATAAAGTAATTTGTGTTAAAACGTTACTTTACGGTGAATTTATGACGATTATGACCGAAGAAAGAAGAACGAATAGGAAGAGAAAAAATGAAAACATAAGAAGGAAGAAACAGTAAAATGAATCAACTGAAAAAATTGAAGAAATTCTGCCATGAATGGATAAAGGACAAACATTCATTGCCATTTTTGAGGTTACAAAATATCGTAATTTTTATTATTCTCCTCTCTCCTCTCCCTTTTGCTTCACGCATCTGATTCATATTTAATTTAATTTCTCTGATGAATGATGAGCGATATTTTTGTTCTGCTTCCTTCTTATTAATTGAGGCATGATTGTTTAGAAACCTCGCAACTGCTTGATGTTAGGACACGCTTTCTTTATAGCCGTATTGACTCACCTCTCTCTCTCTCTTCCGACTAAAGGTTTCCTGTGATTTAACACAATTACAGTACTCGTTAAAGGAAAATCTTTACTCCATTCTTTGCTTCATCGTTCAAAAATTGTGTCTTGGGACAGGGAAAATTCTAAAATATTTACAAAGAAGCTAAGGCCTCCATGAGGAAGAATCCCGGGGACCACCAAATTACCGACAAAAATTTTTAATTATACCTCTAAGATTTCTTGATTTCCATTACGAGGAAGGTTAGTGTGAAATTATTCTTGTGTTAAGCAACTTACTCTGATAGTGAGAAAGAGGTCATTGCACTCTTGATGTGAACAAGGGGATGAATTGATTCCCAGAAGACTATTACCACTTTTCATATATAAGTACATTGTATTTATATAAATAGATAGATTGTTGAAAATCCTTAATATCCGTCACATGCTATCCTATCACCTATACACACAGCATACTTATCAGTCTTGTAAGATACAATATAATTTTATTTTTCCTATCAATTTATTACAATACAACGCTGTTTCCCTAAAGGTTGTCCTCGAATCCCCTGAGTCAGTATTCAGTGCCTAAGGGATCCACAAGATATCATAAAGACATTATTTTTTCGAATACAATAAATTAAATAAAAAATATTTTACATTTTAGGTTGTAGTAAGCATAATTTTATACGGGCACAATCAACATTTCCATTTGTTATGCGGCATAAGTCTACCTTAGATGACAAATTTGTGACTTTGTTGTTGACGAGTTGCAAAAACATAGCTGTTTAGGGCATTTCTATCGGTAAAGATTTAGTTGTGTTTTGAAACTTTGAAGTCCCAGATTTGAGTTATTTTTCAACAAACGTTCTAATAAAATGAGTTGGGCAATGGGTGATTTTGATTTTCAAACAAGTAATAATTAAAAGTTTTGTGAAATTATTTGTTGTCCGATAAATGTGGTTAAAGTTTCAAATCCCACCAAATGGGTCTTTCAAACTGGTCCGTAAAATCTTATGATACACTTTTTCTGTTAACATGATGTTTGTTTGTTTGTTTGGTTGTTTAGTGGCGCCAAACTTCATTGGTCATCAACGCCATTTATATTTTATTTAATTTTGCTAATATTCGTTAAATTTTATTTATTTTTTAATTTGATTATTTTATTTATTTATTTTTTTTTTTTCCTTCCGATCAAGTTATATTTTTGTCAGTAAATTTTGTGATTTCAAAAACTGAAACACCAATTCTATTGCCTTATCATCGTCTCCAAGGGTTTTTGAGATAGCTTGACATCCTTTTTAATATGACAGCTTGACATCCTTTGTTAACATGATGTTTTGACACATAAACTACACGTTTCTCTTAAATTTGAAGTGTCTACCTCCTTTGAATTTTTAATTTACAATATTTAGTAAATAACACATGTAGCCTCGTCACTTAGGTTATTTACTAAATATTTGGAGAGAAGCGCTAGGATCTCTTGAAGCTCTGCTTCGTCTTCCTATTTAAGAGCGGCAAAGCTCTGTTCGGAGTTCTCAAAGCTATATGTAAATATATATTATGTATATGTGGCACATATATTTATTTATTTTTTGTTTTTTAGTTAATCTTAAATTTCTTTATCTTATATATAAATTATTCTGTTATTGTAAAGCTATGTTTATATATAGTGAAATATATTTTGATACCAGGAATCATTCCAGAGGTTGTACTGACTAGACTGAGAATAGGAAACACGAGACTCATACATACACCTCCAACATGCCAGTATTTTAATACCAATTTGATAGTTAGCTATACATTTCAAGAATGCCCATATTTCACCACATATCTCTATATTTTTTTAATAAAAATTTATATATGGATATATAAAAATAACCTTAGGGAAGATGAAAAAATAATAGAATTAGGATTTAAATTTTCACAGAACTTACTGTCCCAAATATAATAAAACAGACAACAAAATAAAATTTAAAAAAAATCGAATAAATAATAAAATAAATAAACCAAACGTAAGCATTAACAAATAAGAAACAAATGTCGTAGTTACCGTACGAAGTCTTACGCTATAAAACAAAAACGAACGAACCATGATTAATTTTTTTTAGTGAAAACGAAATTTTATGATTTTTAGGGTTTATTGGATCCTTACCATTCCAACGATTGAATAAGAGGGGCCTTGAAACCCATTTACTGGGTATGACTAAAACATAGAATTATTATCATCACGAAATTATATAACATTGTTTTGTTTATTTGACTCCCGAAGTGGATTACTTTGCTCCTTAGTTATATTTCGTGTTGCTGAGGATGACACATCAGTAGTAGCAAAAAGTACGAAATAGCTGTCAGGATAAGAAGAAAAATAAATCTTCCGATTCTTGAGTGCAATGTTCAATAGAAAAATCATCCTAGGTTCCTGGTTTTTTCCTTTCTCCTCCTGTTATTTTTTGTTAAACATGTCTCAAACTTTCATTGCTACTACACTTCTCCAAGTATAGAGGTAAATCTTATCATGAAGTTGTTTAAATTCAATCTGCGATCTTAATCTTATATAACATTTTTTGTTTTGTCGAAGTGGATTACTTCGCTCAAGTTTCGTGTTGCTGAGAATGGCACATCAGTAGTAGCGAAAAGTACGAAATAGCTGTCAGGATAAAAAGAAAAATAAATCTTCCGATTCTTGAGCGCAATGTTCAACAGAAAACTCATCCTAGGATTTCTGTTTTTTTTTTTTTTTTTCTTTCTCCTCCTGTTATTTTCTATTAAAATGTCTCAAACTTTCATTGTTACTACACTTCTTCTCAAAGTATAGAGGTAAATCTTATCATGAAGTTGTTTAAATTCTATCTGCGATCTTAATCTTATATAAAATTTTTTTGTTTTGTCGAAGTGGATTACTTCGCTCCTTAGTTAAAAGTTTCGTGTTGCTGAGCATGGCACATTAGTAATAGCAAAAATTGAGCCATTCCTCAATGCTTTGCTTCTTAAAGCAAATGTCAGTTTTAATTATTAATCTCTTTTGTAGTCGAAATTTTCGAAAATATGATTATGGCTAACTTTGCACCAGATATTGGGGATACTTTCCTCCTGTAAACTTGTTCTCATTTGTGGTGTTGAGTCTCCTCATGTTTTTATATCATCTTTTAATTTTCAACACCTTTCAATTCAATAATAATTTCATATCAATTAAAAACAATTTAAAACCAATAAAAATATATATTTGTGATTTCAATTTATTTTAGTCTAAATTCCTATTAAATAAGAATTTCTGTTTTGATATATATTTTATCATTCTATTCTACTTCTGACGACTGCAATACAGTATGAGTATTATTATTCCAAAATTATATTACATTATTTATTTATTGTGCTCTCTCTCTCTATTGCGTTCTTAAAACAAAAATTAAACAAACAGTTGCCAAGAATGATTTAAAAAGGTACCATTACAAAATATAAATAAAACTAAAAATGTGATATGTGATGTCTTAAAATGAAATCGTTACCTTGATGGCTTAATTTTTTTATTTTTTTATTTATTGATATATATTACAATCTGCTACAGTCGTTGGACAATAAGTAATAGTGATAACTGAGTACATTCATACTAAAATAAAATAACATAAGAAGAAATAAATGAAATAATAAAATTACATAAAAATAAATAAAATCTCTCTCTAAATATATACAAACAGAAGGATAAAGAAAATAAACATAATCAAACTATGTACATGAAAAAAATAATCACTAGTCGCATTGAACTGATTGCAGTAATATGAAAATAGAAGATCAAAATAATTGTAATTACTAATACATAATATGTTTAAAATATATGACATAACCAAGTAATTGAAAACAAATAAAATCTTCGATAATAATGAATTCAAATGTCTTACAACTCATTTTTTCATGAATAAATATTAGCAAGAATACTGTTTCATGGAAAAACACAAAACATAAAAACCCTATTATACCTATCCATAAAATCAGCAATCAATATGGAAGAAATGGGGACCAGGCCGGCCTACATCTGTGATAGTACTTTTATCAATTTGCATTTAAACAAGTCAAATTTATGTTGGGATTAGGCCACCCCTATCTCCTCAAATCCCTCGACCCTCACGGCGTTAAGGGTGATTTTTTTTTCAGGCTTTTCCCTGAAACCGGTGTGTGTTAAAAATGGGGTGCCCTCATGTAAATGGCTTGTGCAGGCATACACATGTTCTCTTGTAAATGTTTTTGTCGCCATTATGTTCGTACAAGAAGAATGTGGAATGCTATTGAATAAATAAGTATGTATATGTTATCACTTTAAGAAAACAAGGGATGACATCCCAACCCATCCTCACACTATTCTCACCACGTATGCCGATGACACATGTCTATTGTTAGTGAACAATGATCCTTACATTGTATCCCAAACCCTCCAATCTCACATCACCACCCTTGTAGAATGGTGCCAAAACTGTAGGATTATAATAAATTTCAATAAATCCCACCAAATCACATTTACCCTTCGTCGTAAGGCCATGACCTCTTGCCCCACAGTATCCTTTAATAATACCCCACTTATTCCTGTCGAACGACTGACATGGGATCCTCATACAAGACTGAAAAGACAGGTGACAGCTCGTCGATTCCGATTATAACAACATTTACTAGACAAACGGTCTAAACCAATCAATTACAAAATACTGATCTACATGACTATTATAAGGCCTATCTGGATATACGGAGTTGAGCTTTGGGGCTTAACTAAACCATCAAATTCCTCCTGAATCCAATCCTTTCAGTCCAAAATCCTTAATACTCTTTACTTTGTCAGGAATCAAGTTATCCATCAGGACCTCAATGTCTCATATGTTGCCGATTTGGCCAGAACCAGATACCAATCCTTCCATGATAAACTTCCCAACCACCCAAATCCACTTGTTCCTAACCTGGCTTCTCCTTCATTACCTAATAATCCTCCTAGGCGTCTGAAAAGAAGATCTTCTCCTCTAGAAATGTTATTGGAGTTCTATTAACAGGTAGATTCTCCACATGTTTGTATCATGTCACCTATGGCAAATTTACTTGTTGTATATATTTTATGCAGTTGTAAATAACAATGAATAAATTATTTAAAAAAAGGTGTTCTTAAGTTATTATTATATTGATAGTTGGTGTTAAGAGGTGTATAGCCGTGCATAATTCCTGCACCCATACGGATATAATAGTCAACCCGGGATATGGTCTTTATTGGATACTAAGGTAACAATCTTTACGGTATTGTCTTCAAAATTTTTCACGAAAAATTATCAAAGATATAAGCTCAAATCCTTCCCGTGACAAAGTCGTCCATGATCTCCTAAATCATCGCAAGGAATCTGCCTTTGATTTAATGCTTGTGCGGGGAATGCAATTAACGAGGGGGCACTTGCTTGGTCTCAGCTGCTCTCTTTTCCAAGCAACCGAATTTCATTAGCAGGGGATCAAGTGTAAAAATCCCCGGCTTATCGTCAGCCAAACACGTCATTAAATATTTCCATCAGCTTTACGGATTAGAATATTTTCTCATTTTTCATCTGAATAAGAAATGCCAGAAGGTGCACCTCATTAACGAGATTATGTTTTAAAACATACGACTGTCCTAGTGCCTGTGTTGGCCTAGTCTTTTTCAGAAAGCGATAAGATATATGAATATTAAATTCAATGATGAACTCAGAGCTATTTTTAAAGCTATTATTTATTTCTAATTTATCCACGATAACTATATATAAAATTTAAATTATATATAGTTATCGTGGATAAATGAAATTTGTTCTCTATAATATAAGTCTTAAGGTTTTGAGGTTTTACATAAACACTTTAATATTAATAAATCTCTATTTTCATAACATTTCGACCTCTACTTCTGTCATAATCAAACAATGATGAAAAATTTGAAGAAAAAACAACTATTTAATAATCAAGCATCCACAAAAAAACTTACAACGATACTGTCAAAACAAAACATTACAATGATACTGTCCCACAGCATCAAGTTTGTGAAGGAAATAATTTAAATCCTTATAGTTATCACCTCAAGTTTTAAATACTTATTGTTTCCGTCATAACTAAGTGTAATGACACAATAAAAATGTAAATAATTTTTTTCTTTTGTGGGATCAAATTACCAGCCCTTTTCTGTATCGTTGAAGCTTTTTGTAAAAAAAAATTAAAAAATAAACTTTAAAAAAAAAAAAGTTTTTTTTTCAATTCCTTAAACATTCAGAAACACAACCATTTAGGATTTGAAAATTAAAATCATTAGATGGATTTTGTACGTTGATTTTTGGAAATGGATACTATAATTTTTTATAGGACTTGTGAGTCAAACAATGTAATGTATATTTTGCTAGCAAAGAACCGGTATAACCAAAACTGAGTTCAATCAGCAGATATTTTTAGCAAAATATATCGTAATATAAAAGTATCGACTTCAAGAATTAAGTATCTCAAAACAAGAAAATAAAATCTCTATAAAGGTTTCTGTAAACGCTTAGGTGATATTCATGTCTAAACATGAATTGATAAATTCATTCTTATGAATTATTTAGGGCATCGTAAATAAATTAATGTGTTCCCTTTAGCGCACTTGCTCAACCTCCACTAGCTCACTACCAAGAGGGATGCACTGGGAATTTTTGAGCTCTGCTCTACCCCTCACACGTGGGGGATAGAGTGAGCTCAGGGATCCTCAGGTCGATTGTGTAAATATTGTACATAAGATTGTAAATGAGAATAGAGATTATATTATTTTTGTCATTATTTTATTTTATTTATTAATTTTTTCATACACATAGTTTGATTGTGTTCAATTTCTTTATCCTTCTGTTTGTATATATTTTAAGAGAGATTTTATTTATTTTTATTTTTATGCAATCCAAAAGCCTTCGTAAAATCCTCAATGCTCCTTATTTTGTTACCAATAAAACCATCCATAAAGACCTAAATGTTCCTTATGTAACCGATCTAGCCCGAACCCGATATTATTCCTTCCATAATAAACTCCCTAACCACCCAAACCCACTAGTTTCTAACCTTGCTTCCTCTTCCATTCCTGGCAATCCTCCGAGGCGCCTGAAAAGAAGATGGCCTCGTGACCTTATATTGTAAACTGTTTTTAGAGTTCTACTACTGGGTAGTTTCTCTACATCCTCTATCATATCATTATGTCATTATGATAAAAATTTACTTGTTGTATTTTTTTATACAGTTGTAAATATCAATAAATAAAAAAATAAAAAAAATTAATTTATTCTTTCATTTATTTATTTATTTTCATTCTTATTTTATTTTATTTTAGTGTGAATGTGATCATTCATAACTAATGCCTATTACCCACAATAGTGTGATACATTGTAATATCTATCAATTAAATAAAGTTTTAAAGATTTCAACAAAAAAAAAAATTTGTGTTCCAACTACTTTATTAACGAAATTGTAATATTAAAATTCATATTTAATTTTGTTGAAAGTGACTTCGATAAATATTGAGACAGGCTCGACATCTTTCTTCCACAGCAGTAGTGGCTGAACGGCACTCAATATTTGTTGATTTTTTTGTTTGGGGTGACATTAAAAGGAATGACCTTTTTTACGAAGTAGTTCGGCTACTGCTAGTGTAGAAGAAAGAATCCGAGCCTGTCTAAATGCCTTAATTAACCTCGATTACTTTGGACAAAATTTTATATGAATGTTAATGTTTACAGTTCATAAATAAATTTGTTTGAACACATATTAATTTATTTATTATGACTTAAATAATTCAGTAAAATGAAAATATTTGGAAATAAGTATCTCCTAATTAAAGGATTAACGGACATACCTCCAAATGATTTTTTTTTTTTTTTTTTATACTTTTGAAAACCTAAATTCATAATTTCAGTTACCCCTGTCGAACTGATCCGCTACCTTGGACTACATCTAGACAAACGATTAACCTGGAATCCTCACACAAGACTGAAAAGACAGGAAACTGCACTTCGATTTCGACTATTATACCACTTACTAGACAAATGGTCTAAACTTCCAACTCATTACAAAAGACTGATCTACATGGCTGTAATAAGACCAATCTGGACATATAGTTGAGCTTTGGGGCTCCACTAAACCTTCGAATTCCTCTCGTATCCAATCCTTACAATCCTAAATCCTTCGTAAAATCGTCAATGCTCCTTACTTTGTTACAAATAAAATCATACATAATGACTTTAACCGATTTAGCCCGAACAAGATATCACTCCTTCCATTATAAAATCCCTAACCACTGAAACCCTCTAATTTCTAACCTTGCATTCTCTTCCATTCCTGACATTCCTATAATAGACAATTGTAAGCAATGTTTATATATATAATCTTATAACTAGTTCGAGACTGGTTTTATTAGTTAAATAAAATAAATCGTATCCAATTAAGTCTCAACACTCTTTATTTAAGCATTAATAAGATTTATCAATATTTTTAACTTCCCTTATTTAAGGAATGTAGAATAATATTGTTGATAAAGGAGTGATATTAGTGTTTAGATTAATTTCAATTAAAAATATTTATATTTAAATGAAATAGGGACATACATAGGTTAGTTTAATTAATTTTATTTTACCTGGACAAAATTCCCTGCTATAATATTTAATAGTTAGATGTGAGGCTGTGAATTTAGAGTTAAGATTGTCCTTGAGGATGAACAGCTTGGACATTTAAAGTCCTGATAAGAAGTGTTGAGACTTAATTATATACAATTTATTTTATTTAAGTAAAGTCCATAGTTATTAATCTTAAATTGTACTCTGTATATAGAAGTTTTTTAATGATTACTTGAAGAAATTATTTTTCCTAAAAACATTTTTTTTCATTGTAAGGCATGACTTTCCAAACAATAAAGATACAAAACGTTGCCTAAATATAGTTATCTTATTGACTGATGCTCAAGATCAACAAAAAAAAATATACATACATTTTATTATGATAAGGCCCAACTGACAATGACCAATGTCATTTCCACTGTAATTATAACGATAAGTTTATTTTAGCCATATCATTGTAAGGATGGTGTAAATAGTTATAAATAAATGTCAATATATTTAAGATATTCTATAGGCTTAAGGAATATACGTTAATTTCCAGGTACAAACCCCAGAAATAAGAAGATATTAGAGGTTAGAGATAATCGCAAACCATGCGTTGCAAAGATTTAAAATAAAGCAGATGGGCAACCATTCGTAACGTATTAAAACGTTCGTTTAAAGGCTGAAGTAGGGACATTTCTTTAAAAATTTTAACCAATGAAAATTAAGAAAAAAATACCGCCTCCAAAATAGGAAGCATGCAATCCCGGGGGGAAAACACGCCTTCTCGGCGGATGTCTCCCTCATGATCTGCCTTCCTGAACAGTAGAGAACATCAAGAAGACCGTCCACGAACTCATGAGAGCATTTGAACAGCATGTACATTAACAATTAAAGAATAATTTATTCTTTTTTGTTTCGTTGGTTTATGGTATCTAACTTCTGTATACTGGTCGTACATTCTGGCTTTCCCAAAACATGGTAAACTCTGGGCTATAGCCCTAAAACGGCTCTAAAAGTTTTTATTAAAAAATTCTACTGAAAAACCCTACAATTTTCATGTATAGTGCAATTTCCCCAGAAATAGTAGTCAAAAAGTTAGGAAGAAACGAATTATTTATTATTTTTTGTTGTTTCATTGGTTTTTGGTGACTGACGTCTGTATACAGACCATACATTCTGTAATCAATACCAGCTTCCCATAAGGCTCTGATAATTAAAATTAAACTTCTACTAAAAGTCCCTTAATTTTTTATTTATATTGTACACTCCTCAGTAAGAGCATGGAAAAGTTATGAAGAAAAGAATGCTTTCAGATAACTCAAAAAGTTTAAATTTTATGGTTAAAGATATATCCTTATTTAATAGGTAATAAAGTTACTTTTAAAAATGAAAAATCGGATCAGTATTAGTATATATAAATTATTATGTATAATATGTATTAAATTATACATATTGCATTTTGTTTAAAAAATTGTTTCTACTTACAGTATTAACCTACTTATTCTTGCTATTCGGATATTACAAACTTTATTTTAATGAACTGCTGAATTTCTCGTTCTTTTGAGTTTATTATGAGGGTTTACTGTATCATAATGGTAAAATAAAATATTCCCCAGTGTGAAATATTTATGTAATTTGATATATATACCTGCATCTGCTAGTTTGATTGAGTTCATTAGATTGATTAAATTATTTAAATATTTCAGTAAATAAATTTCTGAAGTGAGTGGGCTTGATTACACAACTTAGCATAGTGTTTTTTAAAACTCATTTTTATAAGGATACTGGTCCTGGAAGTGAGGGTGAGACGACTTGGATCGAAGTATAAACGGATTTCAGGTTGTTTTTCCGACTGGGTAGACTTCGAGATGACAGATGCCTGTGGCTATGTTTGGTCCCCGAAACCCAATTTCCAGTTGGGATGTTCTTATCTGACCTACCTTCTTAGGTTTATAAATTTTTACTAAAATTAATATACTAAATGTTCAAAATAACAACACTGTCTTTATATGGACAGTATGGTTTACTGAACCAACTAATTAATAATTTAGGTAATTAATGCTAAATCATTCATTTAAAAAACTACAATAATTGTTTGATTCCAAAAATACGACTAATAATATTAACAAATTAAAACATTTACAATTCCTTCAATTAGGTTTATTATTTTTCTGAGAAATTTTCTTGAATTCCTAATTAATAACGCATTGTGTTTGTTTGATGCAAAAAACATAACATATAAAGAGTTCAGGGATCCAAATCTCTCTATCTCTCTCTCTCTATATATATATATAATTAAATATTTTCTTCCGAGAATAAATTAGTTGGCAAATTGGTTCTCCTTAAATATACATTTAAATTTATTAACAATATAAAATGAAGTCCCTAGTCTACCTACTATAAAATATCGATTTAGGATGGAAAGAATAAACGTTAAAAGAATAGGATTTTGGTTCATCTGTAAAAAAATAAAAATTATCAATTATTATACATAAAAGTAAGAATTTAATGATTTATTAAATTTTTAACTGTGCTGTTTAATATACTAAAATGAATGTTTTATTCATTCCAATACCTAAAATTTGATACCAGCAATAAATATTATACTTGGAACACTAGGGAGCGACGTATTCTAACACCATTGATCCTTAGCCCTTGTAACAAGAAATAGTTTTCTTTTACTCCACATCATTTATTTATTATTATTATTTTTGCCCTTACTGAACAATATGTATGAGCACTAGTACTTCAATAATTTCTTATTTGTTCCAGATTTTTGTAAATTTAGATCGTAGAGAAGAATTTTACGAGAATAACAGTGCTGTGAAATTTTGTTTACTTCACTTTTGATGAGTAATACTAAAAAAAAAAAAAATAATAATAAAATAAATAAATCTATCAAAATATTAAAAAAAGGAAACCACAGGTTCGTATTTTGTGATAAAAAAAAAAATTGTGGTGTACCAAAATCTACAGTACAACAAAACTTCCGCTACGCTCCAATGTCTGTCCTTCTTTGAATTACTTTTAAATGAGCTTCTTTTGATTAAAAAAATAAATATATTTCATTATACGGGGTGTCTCAGGGTTGTGTTTCCTAAAAGAAAATATGAGTTAAGGAAAAAAATAAAAAAATTTCCCTATGTAGCTATGTCCGTTAATGCTGTGTTAAAGGAATATTCACGTCTAAAGATTTTCATCGTGAATTATTTAGGTTATAATGAATAAATTAATATGTGTCCTAACTACTTTATTAATGAAATGTAGACAATATTGATTGTTTTTCAATATGATTACCTAAAGCATGAAAACAGGTTCAATATTTTTCTTTCACAGCACCAAACGGCATCGGATGATATTGTATCGCGAGATTCAATTAACCTTCTTCATAAAAAATTAAGGTTATTGGCCAAGCTTGCATTGACGTTTTGGTTAATGTCACCTGTAACGAAAAAATCGAGTGGTGTCAGGCCTGGAGAGCGCCAATATAAAATACGTCCATTGCCTTTTGACCACTGTTGGCTGAAAAATGTATTAATGAACTTTGAACAATTTAAATATGAATATTAATGTTAAAATATAAACATAATAAAGTAGTTGAAACACCTATTAATTTATCAATTATAACCTAAATAATTCTTTAGCTTAGCTTTACCTTCTTAGGGAACTTTTTTTCTTGTTTTGACACCCTTAATTTATTATTTCAGTTAGGACACAAGTCTGAAACACCTAGTATATAACTGTGAAACTATGTAGAGATGAATAACAAAGGGTACGTCTGGACAAGAACGTAAATTATAGATATTATAGTTTTATTATTATTATTATTATTATATGGGTAACAGACCATGGAGGTCTAAGTCCTCGCGTGATGTATTTCCTAATACATCCCGCGTCTCTTGACGTGGTTTTTTCATAGGGTGGGTTCGTCACTCCCTCACAAATGCCCGGAGGGAGGTTGTGAGTGAATTTTACATTATTTTATACTTGAAAAAAACCCGGGTGGGACCGTGATTCGATCTGACAATCTTGGGTTAGTTTAATAGTTTTAAGTTACAAAAAATATTTAGTAAAATTCAATTAGACGTTATTGTTTAAGAAACATTATACCCTCAATCCACGTCATCGTTTTAGTCCTGAAAATGGAATTGAAAGTCCGAAACGAAATAAATTATAAACATTAGAAAGACTTTTATTTTTTCCAATCTTACAAAAACAAATAATTAAGAATCATGAATTAAAAGTTAATGGATTACCTAATGACGTTATTTTATTTAATGATGACATTCCTCGTAAAGCTTGAGGATGAATTGGCTGTTGGATGTACACCATTCTTCCTCTAGGGCGAAAAGAATAGAGAGGAGGGAGGGGAACGAGCAATATACATTCCTGCGGCAAGCGATATTAATTCTACTCATCCGCCCGTGAAATATTACAATAATTCCCCATCAACGCCGGGCTACATAAAGCAGTAATCGGAGCGACCTTTGTTAGATCCAATATTAGAACGGCCATACACTTCGTCTCATTTTCATTGTATCCATTCATTTCAGAAATATATCACCCTCTTTTTAAATTTTCGGTAAAAATACAAATATTATAAAATTACACTAAAGTTATGTTTTGTATCTTAGCTATAAATAATATAAAAATATTTATCCGCGGTCCATTGGTTGGGAGCCATTGATTTAAAATAAATGGAAATAATTTTCATTGAAGGATGTTACATACGCTTAGAAAAAGAACATTATTTTAAATTGTAATATTTTTCCTATTAAAACTCTTAACGACACAAAACGAAGTAATTAATATTTAAATACAGTAAATGTTTTTCGCTCATATTTTATGGAAGTCAATAAAATCTTATTTATTTATATTTTATACTCAAAATTAAGAAGCTTTATGATTTGTTATCAGAAAATTATATAGTTCCGAAAATATGTGTGACAATTGTAGAATGACGCTGATATAAAATATTATTGGATAAAATTTCATAACTTATAGACGTTTTAACACGAAAATAGTATAAATTATAATGTGTTTGTAGTTGTTTGAGGTATAATGTGATGAGAAGACGACCGGAGGGTGTGGTCAGTAAAAATTAACAGAATAAGTGTAACTTATTTTATTTCTCGTTTTTTTGGGGTTTTGGATTCGTTGATTATGGGGCTATGGACTATCTATAGTCGATTATGGACTATACCGTCTCATACAAAAGATACCCCTAACTATATAAAATGTTATAAATAAAACAAAAAACTAAGATATAGTTAACTAATAAACTAAAATAAGATAAAATAAATAGATTAAAATTATAATTTTCAATAAAAGACAAAAGTAAAGTTAATAACAAAAACAATGACTTTTATGGATTTAACAAAATAAATAATTGACTTCTGATGGAAAAAAAATAAAGTGAATTTAAGAAAAAAGATGAAGAGAAACAAAAAGAAAAGAAATTACCATAAAATAAAATTTTAGAGTGACAATAACAGAACTGATAAATATAGAATTTATACCAGGATGTCCTGCAGTAGCCTGTGCTTCAGTCTTCGGGTTGTGGTTGGGTTTCCCAAGTTATAGATCACTGCTCCTTTGACTGTAGGTAACTGGGAGTGGAACTTCATGAACCTATTTTTGATGTACTCCTCTATTGTCTCTATTTGTAATTCCCGATACAATTGGCTGTTTCTTACAAAGGAGCATCCACAACAATTCTTTTGACTTTATTTTGAAAAGATTGTAATTTTTTCCTTTTCGTAAAGGATGCCGCTCTCCAGACTTAACAGCCATACATCTGCAGTGGTCTGAGAATTTTTAAAAAATAAGAATAGCTGTTTCTGATTTTAATTAGGATTTTCTATTTAGGATAGGATATAGCATTGCTAACCTTGCATAGCTTTGAGTTAGTTTGATGTTGATATAGTGGTTCCAGGTAATGCGGCAATTGAGAAAAACCATGTTAATTGAGTCATGTTACATATAGTTAGAAACATTGCATAATCTTCTCATCACATTATTTCTACTGTCAACCATAAAAATATCATTATTATTAATAAAATTTTCATGTGAAAACGTCTATAAGTTATGAAATTGTACAGATCCCAGTGATATTTTATAAATCAGTATCATTCTGGTGGTTGATGCTGCAATGCTGTAATTGTGCTAGGTATTTTTCAAACTATAATATGTTTCTGATAACGAATCATAACACTGCTTGATTTTTAGTGTGAACTACAAGATTTTCTTGTAATAGGCCGAAAACTTTGTATGTATTTAAGATTATGCAATGTTCCTAACCGTATGTAACATCCCTCAATTAACATCGTTTTTCTTGATCGCCACCTTACCTGGAATCATCATATCAACATCAAACTCAAACCTACGCAAGGTTAGCAATGCTATATCCTATCCTAAATAGAAAATCCTAATTAAAATCAGAAACAGCTATTCTTATTTTTAAAACAATTCTCAGGCCAATGCTGATGTATAGCTGTAAAGTCTCGGAAGCAGCATACTTTACGAAAAGGAAAAACTTACAATCTTTTCCAAATAAAGTCATAAGAATTGCAGTGGATGCTCCTTTGTTCGTAAGTAACAGTCAATTATATCGGGAATTACAACTAGAGACAATAGAGGATTACATCAAAAAAAGGTCCACGAAGTTCCACTTCCAGTTATCTACAATCAAGTGAGCAGTGATCTGTAACTTGGGAAACCCAACCACGACCCGAAGACTGAAGCCCAGGCTGCTGCAGGACATCCTGTTATGAATTCTATATTTATTAGTTCTGTTATTGTCACTCTAAAATTTTATTTTATGGTAATTTCTTTTCTTTTTGTTTCTCTTCATCTTTTTTCTTAAATTCACTTTCTTTTTTTTCCATCAGAAGTCAATTATTTATTTTGTTAAATCCATAAATGTCATTGTTTTTGTTATTAACTTTACTTTTGTCTTTTATTAAAAATTATTATTTTAATCTATTTATTTTATCTTATTTTTTGTTTTATTTATAACATTGTGTGTAGTTAGGGGTGTCTTTTGTATGAAATTATACCCCCCATATTCAATTGTTAAAAAAATGTAATTCTTAAGGCCGATCTGGAATTAAATAAAAACATTGTTTTTTTTTTTAATCAGTGGTTTGCAACCGATAGTCCAGCACATATTTTATGAGGAATTATTGTTAAAACTTCTTTATTCTTAGCCCTTTCTGGAATTCTATTGTTGTTAGATGTAAATGTATTATAAAATTGCCTCAAAATACAGCTTTAAGCAACCTGATTTTGAAATAGTTTGCAAACCCCCCTTTACTCAAAGTCAGGAGTTGAAGTGCACACGGTTCAGTTTGAGGCTTATTGGTCCTCCAACATCTATTAGTTATAAACCACTGTTTTGAATGAAATAGTAAGTGTTTAGGTTCTTGTATATCTGTATGATTGAAATTTAAACGAGATAGAAAATAGGAGAGGGGGGGGGGAATAAATTTGAATAATAACGCTATACAGTTGTAATTAGTTAGAGAAAAATATATATAATTGTATACACACGCGCACAGCGTATGCCAGCACACAGGTTCACCCTTCCCAACCTCTACAATTCCTTGAATTCCGATTTGACTTTCGCTAGACCATATCAGTAGAATATGATCTATCTTTTAAGTGTATTGTTAATTTTCTTACCTTCTCTAGCGCAATTAACTCTGTAATATCAATTTGAATGCGGTAATTTTCTAAACGGACTTAAATAGAAAATGATGTTTGAATACGAATTCATATTGGACACTGTTCAACCGGCTCCTGTTGTAATCGCAAACTTTTTTCACGATTTACTAGCGATCTGTGCGGAAAATCTAAAGAAAAAACAGGAGAACAAAATCGTTTCAGAATTTAATTTCTCATAAGGATCGTGATTAGAGTCTTCTCAACCGGTCGTGGGGACTCAAATCCTTATTATGATCTTTATATTACCTAAAATAAAAACACCAGTAAAATCCATGAAGAGTCTTGGATTTATTACTTGATAAGGAGTAGATTTCGTTGCTGAATCGACTGTTATACAAGATGATCTGAACATTATTCATGTCCTGGTTTTTCCTAACGTAATTGCATAGGCGTACTTCCACATTATAAGCAAGACTGAAGATCCGACAGGGAGCTTTCATTGGAATATTTGAAATTGTCTTACTTCCCCTTTTGAAGTATGTTTCTGAACCGTAAACATTGGACGGATTAGTGTTTAACACAAAATCACTTGCATTTATTTCGGGATCAATTATCTTAAAAAGATTAGTTCCATCCAAAAAAAAACACTACATTTTTTTTTAATACTTTATTTATTGATATTTACAACTGTATCCACATATATACAACAAGTAAATTTGCTGTAGGTTACATAGTGACATGATACAAACATGTGGAGAATCTACCCACTGATAGAACTCCAATAACTAAATTGTAGTCATTATTTTTACAATCTTATTTTATCAGGTTACTTTGTATTTCTAACAGGCAGTTCGGTAACCTGTTCCAATACGTATGAACAGAAAACTTAGAAACTTAGTATTAGAACCCCATCGCATGGTTGTTTCTTCCGACAGCATACACACTCTTATTCCTTATTATAAGCAACCAGAAAGTTATAAGATTAAAAATAAATGGAAATTTTAAGACATAGCTAGAAAGAGCGTCAGTACAACAAAAATACTTATTCCATCATACATTTTGTTGTTTCTTTTCGGAGTAGGAAAGAGTCTGGATTAGTAAACAACACTTTGTATAAAGGAGTTTCTACAAATAAAGAAGTTTCTTCTACAATAAAAAATTTTGTTTTCAAATAGTTTGCATACTTGTAGTTTAAAAATACAAAGTAAGCCTATAGTCCAGTGACACATTCAGCTGTTTCACATGATTACGGAAACATTCTTACAATCAATCAATATTAGATTACATATATTAAAACTTTTATTAAATTCAGGAATCTTCCAAAATATTAATTGTTAATAATTTAGCAAAACATGTTATGTTCTTTTTATGAAGAACATTTACCGATGTTAATGAAGATCATTTATGACCGATTTATTGTAGTTGAAGATTTCGTCTATAAATGGACTTTCGAGAAATTTTCTTTTAATGAAATATGTTACAGTTTAAATTAAAACAAGCTGTTAGGGGTGAGTTGTATGTCAGGAAGCATGGTGGTTATTTTTGTGTAGCGGGGAAATTTCTACATTTTCAAGACTTCAGTTTTGTTTGTAATAATCGTAGATTATTCGTTGAAATTATCGTAGATAAATTTTGATTTTTTTTTTCTTGTTTTTTTTATAATTGGCTAAACATTTTAAAATCCAAAAGGAATGCGGCGCATATGGGCAGTAGTTGAATAATTGATTACATAGAACCATTTTGGGAGCTTAATTTGGAAGTTTTATTAAAATATAGGAACATTTAAAAACATTTTTTTTTGTTTGTCCTGACTTTCTGTTGTATATTCTGTGAATGTAAAATATCTGCCCAGGGTTAAACTAAAGTATTGTACAGATTTTGACAAAGGAATGAGGGTTGCGTTTATGGAAATTCGATTATTTATATCCAGTAAAGCTGATAAGATACCGTTTCAGATCAACAGATCAGCCTCCACTTGACAATTTCAACTCGCGGCGAAGCGAAACCAGCTGTTGCAAAAAATCTTCATGTTACAAAATATACCGTTAAATTAAAATAGTTTTCAAATGAATGTCATTGAAACTAGTTGTGTTAGAGCTCTTACTTGAAGTGAGAAGTAAGCGATGCAAACATCGATACTGGGTACATCAAATAACAAGTCAAAGATTATTGAAAGGACAGTTTTACAAGTTATTGGAAGATTTATTTAACACCCTATTTATTCTAAGTTCTAAGTTTTACAAGACTCAGAAAGTTAAGTGCAAGAATGCAAATTGTCCTGGAGTAAAAACTATTACCAGAAAGCCTTACGGCATTTTGGTTAGTAATTGAAAATATTAACATTTGTGACAGAAACTTCAAAAACACTGGGACGAATTTGGAACAGATTTGAATTGGTCTTGGATGTACTAACTGAAACAGAGGTATGTAACTTTAACTCAAATTTCATATTTAGCATCCATTAAATAACTATCATGAGATAAGTGGATTTATTTATTTATTTTTTCAGATAAGACCTTGCGAATTACCTGTTAATTGTATTTATAACCTTATCTGGAGTTGGGTTGAGAGAATACATCGGATTTAGCGGACGGCTAACGAATGAATGTAAGCAAGGTAGAGCACTACACATTCACGGTCCGAAGAAATAATGAATTGTGGGAGTTGTACGATGAAACTAAAGACAAAAAAATTTACATATCATCAACAGATAAAACAACTTGCCAAATTCTAATCTATACAATTTAATTATTTCCAGAAGTTTTCGTACTACTTCACTAAATTAATAATAGTCCAGAATAAACTAATTTAATGAAAATACAGTTAGTTTTTATGTAGTTTAGTATTTGTGTTTTTTTTTTTGTTTTTTTTATATGCCTATTTGTTTGGAAATAATTTTTGCATTAAATTAAAAATAACCTCGTATAAATTAATTTTATGAATAAATTTAATGCAGATTTAATTAGTTTTAACATAGTTACTTACATAAGTTTTTAAAATAAATTATTTATTTTATATGATGGATACGATTTTTAAGTTTATGAAATGAAATAAATGTATACATTAAATGTTTGTTATTTATATGTCAAATAGATATTAATGTGCAATACTTGCATTCAAGTACTATTAACAATTACAGTCAAGTAGTTATTCGGAGTATTCATTAATTTTTATAATTAACTATTTATGACAGAATTAATTATCAAAGATCTTAGGCAAAGAATCTAAAATCCAGGTTTTGAGCAATAGGTCAAATTTACATTGCGATTACTCTCGACATATACATTTGTTAATAGTTATTTGTTATTAGTTTTAGTATTTTATAGTGTCGATAAAGCATTTTTTGGGGGGGAGAGGGGGGTCAAGTTGAGGTTATGTAAATAAATTTATCTTTAGTAGTTAACGCTGACCATAAATAAGAACTGATATATTAATTACACTTAAAGATATGAATTGCACATTAAAATCTACTTCAGAATTTTTTAAATAACACGTAATGTACAAATTCATTTTATTCCAACTACGTAATATTACAATCATTCATCCAGATTTGTTAGTATGCCATAGGTTATTACGCTTTGATTTGATAACTTTTTTTTAACGAAAAATAATTTTTAAAAACCTGTTATGAAAAATAACGTATATTTATCATTATTCAGCTGTTTGCGGTCTTTTATTTGTAAAATAAATATTTTTGAGAACAAATTCATTGAATAAACCTTTATTTACTTGCTACTAAAAGCTCCTAGCCATTAGAATATCCCTCCCAAAACAAGATTCCTAACTACGGATAATTTTCGGATGTTAAAAGTATTGGAATTTGGTCCTTATGCAATATTTTCTTAAGGCGAGATGAATTTGTGGATGACGAAAACCGTTTTTAATTAAAATGTAAAGTTACAATGCTACAATGACACAGTTTCAGAAGAAATTCTTCAATTTAGTCGTGTTTTTTCTTTCAATTTATTATTCTTGCCAAAATGTTCTTGAGAATAACTATGTTTGAATAATTTTTTAGGTATTTCCTAAATGAAAATTATTTTAATCTTTTTCATAAAGATGTATTTCCTTATAAAAAGTGCATCATTTTATGAAAACCACCTTTCTCAACACTGCATTGAATTTCCAACTTGGATTTTTGTAAATTTATGTGATACATTACCCGGGATCTTTTAGAAACACTGTTACTGAGAAAAGGAGACAGAGAAGGGTGTCATCCCCCCCCCCCAACATTTGAAAAACCGGTTGGAAAATTTGCGCAAATTTAGGCAAAACAATATTCAAAGATTATAAACTCTACTTAGAGACTTCAGTTTTCCTAACATTTGTTTGGAAAAAGATAAATTTCAGGGAATACTCCCAGATCTCCCGTAAATTTGGAAATCCGGTCAAAATTGTAAGGAAATTTTAGATTTTGTCCTCCCCCAATTACAACAACCCCTATATGTTAGTAACTGATTAATTGTGCCCTTGAGGCTTGTATGCTATGATTTACCATATTGTAACCCCGAGGTTCCCAACGTGTGGTGAAATTTCTACATTTCCAAGACTTCAGTTTTGTTTGTAATAATTAAGTACTGAATTTTAATGCAATTGCATCTTTTGTTCCTTAGCTCCAAATCGCAGCAAACCTAGACAGAAATTCGAATTATGGCAAAAACATTCAAATAACACTAATTTCATCTTATTACACAACGTTGATCGGTTTTGGCTTTCTCCGAAAAAAATGAACGTTTTGAAACTTTTCTGCACAAAATTGCACGTTATACACTTTTTGGGCAAAATTCCACGAATTTGATTTTTGTTTAATGTTTTTACTAAATTCCATTTAACGTTTGTATCAAATTTCTCATATATGTATGTCAATAATTATTTATTTGAATTTAATTTCATTATTTTTGTCCTTATTTAATATATAATGAAGAACTAACAAAAATTGAGATAAAGCTAATGCATTTATTAACTCATGGAGAGTCGAATTCAACCTAAGAAAAAAGAAAAAGTAAACACAAGTGACGAATAGTCATGAAATACAAAAGTATTAATCAGTGGCTTCGGAAAAATATGAAGAAGTCTCTAGAATAAGCTTGTTTCAGAGATTCTTCATTAACTTAACGTTTTAACTTGGATTCCCCTTATAATCCTTCATTCTTCCTTCTGACTTAGTTGTGATAAGTGGAAATTTCAAATATCTACTTTCAGCCTGACTTTTGCAGTAGTTGTCTTTAATTTCGACCGAAAGTGAATATACCAATATATTTTTAATCAAACTTTAAAAACATTTTCTACATTGACATATTACTTGGTGGTTTTTTGGTTACTAGTATATTTTTATGTAAATACACAATTCAAAAGTCAAAGTGAAAGACCATGCTGAAAATGCTAAAGTGCAATTTTAGGAGATTAAAAAGGGAATTTTGACTGGATGCATATTTTCAAATACTCCTTTCTTTATAGTGCCTTGCAAATTTTTCTAAAAAATTAAAACGAAGGTAGTTTTAAGAAGTTAAAAATTTAAATCCAGTCTTCATAATAGGAATATAAAATCATTTAATATAATTAGTTTACTCGTAGCTGTTCTGTTATGGACAAAATATTAGGTTTTTAATCAGAGAAGTCTAGTTTTTTATGCATGTTTACATAAATGTAGAGAATATTTGTCGAGTTTAATTTTATTCAAACAAGGATAGGTAAGGTTTCCATGTATTAGTTTTAAAAATTATACAATATAGTTTATCATTCAGGATTTGGGTATTTAACACATTTTGAGGGTTTTTTTTGTACATTTTCAGACTTTTTACTGCACAAAAATCATGTCTCTTGTAATCCACAATTAAATGATTTTGTACTATTTATATAGAGACCTAAATAGTTTTATTTTATTTCTGCTTTAAATAAAACCAAGCTGAAACTGATATAAATAAAAAAATAAAATATCATAATTGAAATTCGACACTTTGTCTACATATTTTAAACAAAAGTTACTGGTGAAGTTTTTATATAAGTTTCGAATTATTATTTAAGTGTTTTTTCTAGAAATGAAAAATGTTAATACAATAAAGACAAAATTGACGATAATTATGATACATTTTATTTAGAGTAACAAAATATTAATTTTACATGATGCTCAACCGTACAATCAAACATTATTGAGTCACATTTAAACAAAATTGTAGTTAATTTATACAGTATCCAAAATCTCGAGTAGTTACAGTAGAAAAAAAATTGAACAAAAAACCTAAACAAACAAAAAAAAAAGATAGATGAATTTTAATACAATATTCAGGCTTTTACGTACCATTAAAGATTCAAGTAAAAATGTTATTTTGTCATTCAAACAAGAAGAAAAAAGTGTCCCAACAATGATGGCTTTAGGAATTATGAAAGTTAAGGTTATTTTGTGGAATTCTTTATTGCTCAGTTTAATTAAAAATAACCGTTGAAAAAACAATTAGTATACAATCCATTTCAATGTGAAAAAACACAGTATTGAAATCATTTTTCAGTTTATCTATTATGTCATTATTACTTTACATACTTATCTGATTACCATATTATACTTATGTTATTATTTTCTACTTAAATCCCAAGGGCTCAATGATTTATAAGACATAAAAAGTATACACACATAAAAAGATAGACACGCAATAAATATAAAATAAAGAACAATAGAATGACTTAGAACTTATTTTAAAAAGATAGATAGATAACTAATAGTAGTATGATAACTAGATAGTATGATAGTAACAAATAAAATATAAAAAATTGATAAAATATAGAAATACTATAAAAATAGAACTAATGTTATCCAATACAATAATAATAAATCCAATAGATTTAATAAACTAATAACAAAAATGGATAAACTATAGGAACCAGATAAAACCATTAAAACAGCCTAAATTGAACTAAACAATAGTCAAACTCACAAAATGTGAATAGTGCATTAATATGGTAAAATATTTATTGAAATAATAAATTCTTAATTTTTTAATAAGACAGATGAAATTAAAAAGGCTACTTAGAGTGGAACAATTGCGATGCAAGGGTGGAAAACATTCATACTTTATCAGATGGGATGTTTAATTTAATAATTCCAAACATTTGAAACTCCGTTTATGATACAGTTAAGAAGAAAACGGTGTATTGGGCATAAAAACCCCTAACCGACAGGTTTTCCTTAATTGTAAATGACGTGACAACAATCATAATCAGAGGCTGAAACAAAGTTACTATAAATGAAACAGTTGACAATCCTTAAAAGTTGAAGCTCAACTTTATCAATATCTTATCAAATAATGACAATGAAGGGACCAGTTTTCTACGTAAATTTCTCTAATGTTACAAAAATATTTAGATAAGAATGGTCAAGTTAAAAGTCCTTCAACAATTAGTAGGGTCTGATTGCATATTCTGTATTGTAAAATATGATGAGATATCAGAGTGCTTGCTTAAGAGAAAATAAAATATTTAGAAATCCCTAGATGAAGAGGATTATAAGATTTTACGAGCCCCCCCCCCTCCCTCGCAAATTATTTACGTTTTTGAACGGTTTAGTAAAATTTAGTTAACAGTCAAAACTAGTAAAAGTAATTATTTTCAAATATTTTTTTTTACTTATAATTTCAGGTAATCTACATTTATAATAAAATGTATGATGAAAGTCAAAATGTATTTCAAAAAATAAATTCACTATCAAATATATTATGCATATATTTACATCTTACACCCTTGAAGATAAAGTAAAAAGTAATTTCAAACATGAAAATAAAGCTATATCATGATTTCCAAAAACTTTTTCCTATAAGAGAACAAGGAGGGGCCGCGCATGCGGATCTCCGAGGGGCGTGCCCGTCGGCCATTTTCTTTTCATTTTTTTTCTTTGGCATTGGTTTCATTCATTTACTTAGTTCCTCCTATCTTTTCCCTTTAACTTCATCCTTTTACTGTCGTTTGAATTAAAAAATTCAATATTATGAGTCAAGACAAAAAAGGAAAAAAAAGAAGAGATAAAAAAGGCCATGAAATTCCCAAAACTGTACTTTTGCTTAACGTAATCCAACTAAGATTTATAAAACAGTATAGATGTTCAACAACCTATTACGGATTAATTTCTTTTAGCTAAAATTCAGGTATATTTGTGATCTAAGCCATCATGAGTTTCTTCCCTGAATTCTATTGTACAGAACTGATTTAATGTTATTGGCACTGGTTAAAATTATTATAAATATCTTAAATTTTTACAAATAGAGCTTGTACAAGAAAGGGTGAGAAATTCCCAACAATTTTATTTTTTGCGTTCTTTACAAACACATCATATATTTGTTTACATCCTTCTGTATTTTCTGAAGTTTCTTTTATTTCTATTCAGTCACCTTTTTTACATAGTTTTACTTGTTTTTAATAAAAATAATGTCTTATATTATACTCATTTGCAAAATTATGTTTAATAAATTAATTTCAGTAATTTATACCTATATGCTAAAATTATTCCCTTAAATATATTTTTTTTTATTGAGCATTAGTCATATATTACAGAAATATGGTTAGTATGTGAATATGAAATAATATGGTTCATAATGTTTTACCAGGGAGCTTCATTTATTTTGCCAAATATGAAACACGACACAAATACGTTGTTCTTTTTTAATATGCCTGTATATTGGATAATAAATTGAATTATTTAAGTCTTGTTTTGTTTTGTATTTTTTTAAATGTATAGACTCCCTCATTATTGTTACGTTGATCTATTTATTATTTTTTTTATCAGAAAAATATAAATGTAAATTTACAACACGCCAATATTTCCATGAACTGTGATTTCACCATTGTGATTTCTGAAACGTATACATCATGATAGTTATGGTAGAAACATAATTAAAACGAAATAATTCGGGATACTCTCCAGCTTTAATACAATCCTCACTTAATGGCTAATGATAAAGCTGTTATATTTCCATAGAACATTTGAATTTCGTACATTTTCAATAGCATTAAAATTAATAAATTGGTTTTTGTATATGCAAACGGTGCCTGAATTTATTTTTTCTCAACGATCGTTTATTCATTGTAAAAATCCATTTCTGTAATGTTTTCTCTGTACCATTTTCACGTTTCAGATTATAGTACACAAATGAAAATGTTCTTTCTTTATAAGAATGATCAGTTTTTTGAAAATTAATTTTAATACCCAGCTAAAATATCACTGATTACTATAATTCTCAAGTCCTCCCCCCCTTTCTTATATAAATATGTACCTGTATCAATCGCTTGGACCTATTCCGTTCACTAATTTCAAGAACGTGTGTTAAAAGAAACCATTTAATGCAAAGGAATCGTAATACTTAGCTTACATTTAATACTAATTAATGTTTCTTAATTTAAATTTGAATTTTATAGTTAAAGGTGAAAAGGCTATACAAACAAACCTTTTTTATAACTACATTAAAAAAAATCTAGTTTTATCTAACTTATTTTCTTAATTAAAGTTCAAAACAATATGTAAAGATCGTTGTGTTTTCTGTAATGTTTTTCATAATTCTCGATTAAAAGACCTAATAATAAAGGTACAAAGTTTTTATACCAGGACATTTAACCGCCAATGGTTTTCAATCACCACAACTGAATTTGTTTGAAAATATTAGAACTATTTTAGCTTGTAAGAAAAACTAAATTTTCAATAGTAAAAAGATAGTGAGGGTTAGCAATGTACAAGGGTGAGTTTAGGGGTAGGGGACTTGAATAGAGAAGCCCCTAGGTCGGTTGTCCCTTTCACCCTTAGTTTGCTTCTGTCTCTCTTCCAGGTATGATGGGGAGCAGTAATCTGTCGTATTCAAGAAGCCCAACATATTATTTTCCTGACATTTATTCATTCAAAGGTATTAAATTTACGTTGTTTAAAAAATGGAGATGGAAGAAGATACTGATTGAAGACATATTCATTCTAAAACTATCTGTGACCCTGTCTTACAGGCAAATAATTTAAATATTTTTTTATGTAAAGTATTCTTTAATTAATTTGTTGGTGCTATTTGTTACTAAAATATTGATAAGAGTTTTAATTTAAATTTTGATATGTTCTATGTTTTATGCTTTTAAACAGCCTGTATTAAGATAAATTAAAGATATGTGAAGTTACGTGACATTGCTTTTAACAGCATAATGTTTTTTTGAAGAGTGAATAAAGATTGCGACAAACCAGTTTTTTCTGTCTACACTAAGTTTTATTTTTCAATTTGATGTGTGCTTATGATTTTATTGTATTTCACTCCATTATTTTCATTATAACTGCTAAAAATTTCAAATTTCTGTTCTATCATTATGCAATTATAAGGTTATAATAAGGAGAATTTACTTCAAAGAGTAAATTATACAATATTACTTCTTTCTTTTTGTCGAATGATCTGTAATTCTCTTTCAAGTTCAACAATATTTTTTTTAATATGCATGCCTAGTTAAATGTTTCTTTGTACATATACTTTTGTTATCATTTTTGTCAACTTTTCACCTAAATACTTGTTTCGTTTACTGCCTATAATACATGCTTCTGTTATAGATAAGAAAACAGACCCTTCTTGCTGCCCTGTATGCGGTCTGTCTGTTAGAGTTGGTGACCTTGATTCACACTTTATACAAGAACTAGAAAAACTTTATAAAATTACTTCTTCTAATAGAAGTCGAAGGAATAAGGAATCTGTTTCTGATGGATCTCTAGAAAACAGATGGGAGGTAATGTCTTATTTTTTTGTTTATAAATTGTAATCTTATTCATTTCTTTCATATAATTTTTGATGAAATATCCTTGTATGGTTTATCTTCAGTAATGTATCCATAATCTAGGGTTTATGTGTTTAAACTTAAATATCGTTACCTCAATTGATTTATTCCTTCAAAAAGAAAGTTGACTAATATTTTTGTGAAAAGTAATTTTAATTGTTTTTCTCCTGGATTATTGATTTTTCTCTTTTGGTTTCTATTTAATTTATAATTTAGGTCATATTATGAAGTTGATTAGAAAACTATGATAAAGAGAAGATGGTTAGAGTTCACTCTGGAAAGAAACATAGCTAGGTATTATACCGCTTTAAAGCTTTAAGACTTTTCAGCCTAAGTTGTAGGCCCTTATGATGGCTTAAATAAACAAGATACAAGCACAATAGAAAAGGGAAAAATAAATATGGATGGATTATATGAAAAAATAAAAGTGTAAACACAAAAATATATGATATAGTAAGTGGTATGAAAATATGTGTACTTGAAATTTGAAAAATGAAATTGGGGCAATGAATTTATAACAAACAATTTTTTATTCATTAATGTTTAACATACTTTTATCATTCAGTATTGAAATACAAATAAAGTTTTCACTTTTTTTTTATTTTTATTTTTTTAGGCCTATTTAAGAATCAAATCTAATCGACATTGCCGACTTAGATTGAAAACTCGAAAAAAAAAACCTGATGATGTTATATGTCCTATTTGTAATGAAAATGTTTATGGAAATATGCAGCAACTGAATAACCATGTTGAAATATGTTTAAGAAAGGTATTGATGAATAGATTCATGTTACATCACATATATATTTATATCATTTTCAAGTCAAATGTAACTTTTTCCTAGACATAGTAAACCTTTTCCAAACCAAGCTCACCCTTTTCCATTTCACTTTGCTTTATCCGGTTTCAAATTTAACCTCTTACTTACTTAAAGAAACAGCAGCAGATTTTTCCAACTTTTACTTTACTTCCACCTGTTGATGAACTATAATTGTTCCTTTGTACCTTTTAAACAATAAATTTTCTCTGGCAATGCAGTCATAAAAGTTGATACCATGAAAAAATGTTGGAATAATTTCTTTGAATGGCCTTCGATCCTAAATTTATAATGAATTGATCAACATTTAATTCAATTTGTAAAGTTGGTTTTATTTTAAGGGGCCAAGGTTAAAACCATTATAGAACAAAACATTAGATTCAGAAAAAAACTACTTTGAAATTTTTTTGATGGTGTTAGTATATTGAAGTTTAAAAAAATGTTTAAACAAATTCCATTCAAGTATTTAAAAATATTTATAGGAAAGAATGAATGAACATATGTGCTGCCTATCCACCGTATCCACACTGACATTCACATATTTAGAAATTCAAAGTTGCAGAGTGGTTTTTCGCAACTATCTGGAAGTGATTTCAGAATGTCTGTATCTCAAGTAATAGGTCATCAGTGGGAACTGTAGCTCTGTAATTATTGGGAACAGTAACTTGACAAGAAGGCCAGATTCAAGTCCTCCTTGTCAAGTTACCAATAAAATAAACAACTTTCTAGTAATAAAAGAAATAGATAGCCCTCACCATAACTATATATATATATATATATATATATATATATGCTTAAGGCAGTTGAGCAGGTTGTTGAAGAAAACCCAGACATTACTCTAAATGACTTTAAAATATTTTTTCTTAAATCAATATATATTTATCAAAATCTACTATTGAAATAGTTTAAAGAAATTAAAAATCATACCCTAAAGAAAGCTGCTAGAGAATTGAATTAATCAACTCTATTGAAAAAATAGAGAAGTGCCTTCACATCCTCTTGGAATTCTTAGCCCTATTTCTTCTGTTAATCCACCTCTACAGCATCCTCTCTATCCCTTATTTCTTAAATTGAATCATCAATCTACCAAATCCATATAAACAGTATTCATTTATATTTCTTAAAATATCTATTTCTTTAATAGATTAAAATAATTTAATATTTTTAATATTAAAAAAGTTAAAAATATATTACAAACAATTTGTCCAACTATATTATTCTTAGGGGATGAGAAGTCCTGAAATAAAAGTAACTTTTTATTTAATTTTATTGTATCATGCATTATTATTATCTTGCTTAAACGCTTCTTTGAACTAATACCAGTAGTGCTAATCATTCATATATTTTCAATTTATAACAGTTTTTTTCAATTTCTTGTAGCACGGTTCTTTTGATGTACAAGATGAAGAAGAGACTGTGGATGTAGAAGGAGAAGGAGATTATGACGACTATGAATGGTCTGGACAGGGGAGGTTACAAGTATCTCCAGTTGTATTAGGAAGATATGGAGGTATAAAATCTTGGTTAACTTTTTTTTTATAACATTAAATTTTTTTTAGAAAATAACTTCTTGATATTACAGTGCAATTCAACCAACTACCTTAGCCTGTCGAATTTCTGAGTTTACTACTTCCCCCCCCCCCCCGGTTTAACAACCCTAATTATATTGGGAAACTTTCTTTTTTTTTTTTAATTTAATATTTTTTTTTATAACCTTTTTTACCAATTTAAAATTAAATTATTAACATATTTTATCAGACACTGATGTGTACTTCTTAAATATGCAATATTATTCCCTAAACCCTAGGAATACCTTTGCAGGGGTCTCATAGATCCTAGGTTAGTCAACGTGAAAGACTAGCACTCTGAAGAATCGAGCTAGTTAGAACTGAGCTCTCCTTCTTTAACCACATACAACACACTCTCCATCCATTACCATGTTTAAAAGAATGGGAAACAATTATACATTTCACCTTACTCCCTTAGCCAGCTTACCTTTTTCTGCTAATAATAAGCCAACCAATGACTATCCTAGCAAATAAATTCTAATCATGTCACCAGACAATACTTCACTAGTCAGAAGGAGGCCAACTTATCTTAAAATAAGTGGCAGCAAAGCATTTGAGGACATTTTTACTATAGACCCTGGGTCTACAGCAGCAAGTATTTCCCTTCCATCTCCTCCAATTTAATTACAAGTCATGGATTCTGGCACTTGGGGTTTCATCATCCTGAACACTTTCAAAGATAAGGGTTTAGAATCACTGGCTAAGGCTCTGGTACTACATTCCCATTAAGTATGGGATACAAAATTGTTTTAAAAATTAATAATTTTGATTAATTGAAATAAATTCACCTCAAAAAGGTTATATACTCACAAAAAAATTAATTAAAACTAACATTTTATTTAATATGAGATGTATTGAACAGACAGTTAGGGTGTTATACTTAAAGTCAACACATTACTAGAGCTTCAAGACACTTTTTAGCAGAAGGAATCCTTGAGAATATTCATAAAATTGTTCAAATATTTTATGGCTCAAGTTAATGAAAAAAGATGCATATTTTGCTATGACGTTAGATCTTTCAGGAAAGTTACCGAAGGGGAACAGCCAAATTTCATGTATTATGATGAAGAGAGTTGCAGAGTGGCACAATGGTAAGGCACTGTGCTACTAACTCCAAGGACCCGGGTTTGAATCCGGCTGTGGCAGATTATTATTTATTCTGTTACTGTAGCTGTGAGTCAATCCTGTGGGTTCTGGAGCCCTCTAGGGGTCCACACAGCCTCATAAATCGGGTACCCCTAATAGGGGAAAAAGACAGTTGAGTGTGATCTTGAAAAAATCACCTTCTTGTATAACTGTTGTTCTATCAACAGTACTCTCCTTACAAAGTACTTAACCTCCTAACCCTTCAGGGGTTGTAGTGGTTCACATTATTATTATTATTATGATGAAGAGGTTACTGCCTCCAACTACTGCATCATTAAAGAAAGTGTGTTACCGATCCCTAATTCTGTTAAAAAAGATAAATAACATTAACTACATATTTTATGTTGTGAAGTTATTATTACCTACTAATTAATACACCAATTAATAATCAATACATACTAATTAATATCACCTTCTGTAGTAATATTGTTGTTTAAAACTTTTTGAGGACATTGTCCATTGGTATAATGGCCACTGTCCTTTTGTATATCAGGAGAAAAAAATCATTATTTGAGAGAAAAAATTTTTTAAAAAAATGTTATTTTCAACATTTAAATAATTCAAACCAGAGTTGAAAAAATTCAATGTCATTTAGGTCTAGTTAGTCATATGTTTAAAAAAATATTCTGTTTTAAAACCTATGTGTTGCTATATGAAAAACTTAAAAATCAAATTTTGTCTATAACTACAATTGTCTCCCCTAGTTAGAAATCATTTTTCATTTTATTTACTTATATTTACAGGAGTGTGTGAACGGAGTTTCCAAAATTCAGAAGTTGACGAAGATGAAGGAGTAGGAGAGTTGGTAGTTGATCGAGATGAAACTTCTCATTATGGTCCTATACAATATACTGATGCTGATTTAGTTATTTCACTAGCTGTAGATAATAATGAAGAAAAAGACAAGTCATTATTAGAAAGGTTTCTCACTTATTTATTATATATTTCTTTTTGGGTTTTTAAAATTCATATTGGTCCATTTTTTACTATTTTTCTAATTAAAATTATTTGGTTTTGTTAATTTAATTATTAGTTCACAATTTTTTGAAAATTAAAATATGGATATTTATTTTGAATATGTACTTATAATGGAAAAGATGTGCAAAATGAAAATATATTTAGTGTTTAATGTTACAAGAATAAAAAAAAAAATTATCATGGGTTTAGGTTTAAGTATACAGTTAGATGTTTAATTTTGATTAACTTTTCCATTTCTTTATCATAAAATCATACAAAATTCTACATAACATTTACTAAATATCAGTACTTATTTTAAATATTGTATTAATGATTATATTCCTCATTATAATAGTTCATAAAATATTCAATTTACATATATATTAATTTTCATCAATTCTTTCACTTAGTAATGCAGTGAAACAGGGCATTGTTCACTTAAAAGATGCAAATACTGTTTCAAAAAAAAGTGAGAATTCACCTGAAGATGAAGAGCCAATTAAAACTGATTCTGTTGAAAACAAGCAAATCATAGAAGCTCTTAAAAGCAGAATTCGACAACTTGAAGCTGGGCATTCATCTGAAATGAAGTTTATGTGTCTTATTTGCAAGGTATCACTTATCATTCTATTGATCTAGTATTTGTTGACTAACTATTTATACTTAATACAATGTAATCTCAATCTAGATAATTAACATACAAATGTTCTATTTAATTTATGTTGCAATGATCACATAATTTTCTCCTGATTCGCAAAACTATCAGACTAGTCTAGTTGTAAACTTGGTTCAGGGTTTATAGGTGAGATCAAAAACCAAGCTTGGTTACACTGTCCTATCTTTGAAGTAATAAATGTTGTTCTCTCTAATATATTATAAGTGTTTATATGTGAATTTATATTCAAAAATGGTGTCAAAGATGGGATCAGGATGTGAAAGTTAATGATAAATTTCTCAAGTGATAGTCTACTCTGTTAGCATTATCTTCAGTCCTTCCTTCAGTCAGTCTTCAGACTTTCCTCGTAACAACTGTACAAAACTAGAAATTTATTCTGAACATCTAGAGAAATTTCATCTATAGGCTGGCTAAAAATATAGTATTACTGATATCTATAGCATAGGTTTGTTAATTGAAATGCTAGATGATAATGTATTTTCCAATTTCAAGGAAGATAGATTGTGACAAATACATTAAGGAAAGTCAATTGCAGAGATTTGATTTTTCAATGCATAAAAATATTGTGTCTATACTATGCATCGAACTGGCATTTCCTATCAAATCTATTTAATAAATTTTATAATCAATTTATAAAAAGTAAAATATCAACCTAGTTTTAGTTCATCCACTTAATCTAAAACATCATATATTTTAGTAAAAATTCTCTAAAAGCAAATTAAAGAAAAAAAAAAGGTTACAAATACTTTATTCCTATAAATTATTTACAAAACTGAATCAAATTTGAGCAACTTTTTTTCTCTTCAAAGTGAGCTTTAACTTTTTTCAATGTTACATATATATTTTAATTAATTGGTTTCGACAATTTTTATAGATATGTTGCTACTGCTTGATAAAAGGGTTGAAGGTCATTTGAGGGGTTGAGGGTCATTTGTGCTGCATAGTCTGCTACTGCACTCCAAATTTCTTGCCTAGTCATCATCAAGGCGACTATTTTTTTTCGGAACTGATTTTTTGCCTAGTTTCATGTCCAGCTCTTCTTTTTCTTGGGCTGGACAATGGAAGAACTATTGTCCTACCGTCTCATCCACGGAATCACACATTGGACATGATGATCCATCCTCCAGTTGGCCAAAGCTGGCAAAGTAGGCCCTGAAACAACCATACCCTTTAAGCAGTTGAGTGAGGTAATAATCCTTTCCGCTTTTCCAGGATATCCCTGTTGATACATCAGGAATCATACAGTGAGTCCATCTTCCAGAAGATGAGGCTTACCAGTGTCTCTGCCATCTTTCAAGAGTCTAAATTCTCTCTTCCTTTGCTAATGTTACCCAGTGAGCATCCAGCTCTTCTGGTTTCTTTCGGAACATCCGGCTGTGTTCATCTGCCAACAGATCCATCATAGGCATATCTGCAATGACACACACAGCATCATAGGATACAGTGCGAAAAGCTTGAGTGACACGCAGAGCACTTCTTCGATAGACTCCAATAGCTTTACAGAAATATGACTGCACTTGGCAGGCTTCTGCCCAGATCAGTGCTGCGTTCAAAAGTGTGGAACTGGTCATTGATGAATGGTGGCGACTGCCTTTTTCGTGTTGTAACATATCTCCTCCAAGAGTTTCCCAAGAACGATGATTGCCAGATCGTCCGCAAAGCCAAGTGTAACAGTTTCTTCTGGCAGCGGTACCCTGAGCACCATGTCATACATAATGTTCCACAGAAATAACCCTAAAACTGAACCCTGAGAAACTCCATCTTGTAAGTTTTCAATCTAGCTTTTGTATCATACTTCAATAGTCTATCCATGAAATAATCCTTAAATAATCCTCTCAATAATCCTTATGAGGTATTGTGGGACTTCCATCCTTTGTAATCCGTCCATGATAGAGTCCCACTGAGCTGAATTAAAAACATTCTTAACATCCAACGTTATAATGGCGCAGTACTTCTTACCAAATCATCTCCACCTCTTTCTTTCAATAGCTTCCCAATCAGCTCTAATGGAAAAATCATTGCCATTGATTATTGATCTGCCCTTCCAAAAACCGTATTGATTATCTGATAATCTTCAGAGATTCCCTTCACTGAAGTCAATCAACCTGCCATAGACAATTCCCTCCAATACCTTGCTGTCCAAGAGACATATTGGGTGATAAGATGCAGGATCTTCTGGGGGTCCCTTTCCCTTTGGCAGAAGCATAAGATCTTGACTGGTTGTTCTCAATATTATCATTTGAATGAGAAGCCTAGGGTACCAGCAAGTAGATTTTTTTGTTGTGGTTGACGTCTCTCAGGCTTTATATAGATTCAGAATAGCTGGAAGTACAAATAGGAGACCTGGTAGTGACTTAAGTGCATTATGACAGAAGTGTTGTTATTACTACTATAAGTGCAAGTGCCCGACTGATCCTGAATAAATGTGTCGAATGTTCTGCTAGACTAATATTAACACAAATCATTCGTAATCGGTTGTGAGAAGTTGGTCTAAATTATTATGCCCCTTTACGACAACTTGTAGCAACAACATATCACTGGTGGTTCCGCAGACTAATGTGCAGGGGCGGCGAAATAAGGAAACAAATTGGAATGCTGTTATGTTTACAAAGTATCATTCCTGTATTTATATCTATAGTAGAGCCCCAAAGAGTCTACCGAAAAGTGGGGGTGAGTACACTGCCGCAATTTTTGTTTCCTTCAATGCAGTCTGGAGGTGAGAGTGTGACAGTACGGATCAGCATCTTCTCAGGACGACGAACTCTACTCTATATTGGGTACGATAATCTCACTGCAGTTTGTTATGTTCAAGAAAGTATATAGGAGTACTCCTCACTCCAGAGCCATGATTGACCCTGATTTTCATTTTTTTTTTTTGCGATGAACTCATTGGGGGGAATGTTGTTCATCAATGTCTTGAAATCCTGGGCATTTCACATCTGCCCCTTTCCACATATCAATCCCATTGAGCACATGGGATGCTCTGCAGAGAAAGCTTTTTAACCACCATTGGCAGTATCTTAACCTTCAGCAACTGAAAGCAGTATTCCATGTTTATGGAATGAAATTTCTTGTGAAATCAGCAACAACATTGTGAACAGTACGTTTAATAGGCGCAGAGAGGTAGTCCCTATTCAATTTCCAGCAGTTTATTTTTGATCTATAGAAATTAAAATATACCTTTTTAGCTTTATAGTTTCTTTCTTATGACCTCTATTATTTATTGTATTATTCTTTTCACAACTGAACCAGACTTTAAAAGTTTAAATAATTAGGCATCTAGTTAAAAAATACAGGTTTGTGTTTCTATTAATATAACATTCTTCACTAGTAAAATATACATTAATTATTACTTAATTGTTTACAAAACTACTAACTTTTTGCAATACTGCAATAATATTGCAAACATTAACTATACTATTAATTTTATATTTCAGGATCAGTATGTTAAACCTTTAATATCAATTGGATGTTGGCATGTATATTGTGAGCAGTGTTGGCTTCATACATTGGTAATAGTTAATATAAATATTACTATTTTTTAATTATTATCATGGTGACTTGATCAAACATTTCAGGTTCATAATATTAGATTCCTGTCAGTATTAGGGGAGATCTAGAAAAAAATTTGGAAGTTGGCATATGCAAAACACATTTTATTTCATATCTCTGGTTTTGATCAAGATATAAAAATTATTTTTGTATCAACATTTCCCTATTGCATTGCTATAAATTAGGGAAAAAATACTTAAGTATTAAGCTTGCAAATAATATCAAAAAGCCCTAGTGATTTTTTAGAGAACCCTAAGTTTTTGCAAAAACTGAGTTCAAGTTCAGATTCCACACTTCTTGTTATTATTAATTTTCATGAAAATGAAAAAGTATTATGCTTGGCATTATGATAAAAAAACTTTTAAAATAGCAATTTTTGTGGAAAATGTTAGCTTATGCCAATATCAAGCTCAGATTTAGATTGTAGACCCCAAAAACATTTAATACCTAACTAGTTTATGAAAATCAAAAAATTAAAAGTTTTTCCTAAAATTTCGATTAACTCTCTTCTCAACCCCCTTTGAGGATTTTTCGAATTAGTTTTATAATTTTCTCTGGCTTCACTTGTACAATGTAGGAGTCTAAAATTTTTCATGAATTTGTGCCATAACATAGGTAATTTGGTAATTTTCTATGGAACAGTAGAAATACATTTTTGGAAGAAAAAAAACATACCTTGGTTTTTTTTTTTAATGAGTTTTTAAAAGTTGGCTCATATTATTTTCTAGTTTACTTTTTCAAACCAACATTTAAGCTTTGAAATCAGTTGGAAATGTTCAAGATTTTGATAATTAAAATTGGCAAAAAAATAATTTTGCCTTTAAAATTAACTACGTTATATTATTTTAATTTTTCATCAATGAAATTTTTATATTTTAACCACAACTACCAGAGCTTCAGAGGGAAAATCAGTTAAAGAACTAGAAGAGTGAGGTTTTGGAAGGTTGTAATTCTTGAGCCCTTCACAGGCTTCTCATGGGCCATGGCTGACCCATTGGTTTGTAGAAATTAAAAAAATTTCTATCCTAATTATATACACCAACCTTTTATTCTGAGACTTCCTTAAAATGTTTGGTGCAAAAACTACACCTATTTGTCTGGTTATTTTTACAACTATATTTTGGTAACTTATTTATATATTATTGATATTTAAGTTTACAAGGAAGGTATTTGTTTAGTCATAAATGAATATTGTTTACTTGATTGGTGGATTGGGATCTGGTATTTAAAGAGTAGGCAGAGGAGCGAGGGGTAAACAAATTCAGAATGTAATGATGCTTTTTGGTTCTAAAGGAGTGGAAAAGAAAACATTTGAGAAGTACTGGCCTTGGAAACCAGGGTAAATTCACCTTAACTTGAAATAAACAAGAGGCATGAAAGTACACCTATAAGTCACAAATATGACTAATTAAACGATCCTTCACTTCCTACCCAAGCTTGCTAGACAGCCCTCCATACATTATGCAACCATTATCAAAGTTTAGAAAAAAGTGTGGTGGTACTTGAAACTGATAGGTCTTTTGAGGCATGGAATTACACAAACTTGAGAATTTCATAACAATATCATTGGATATGTAGAAGATTTACAAAAGTATAAAAAAAAAAAGTGAAAAGAAAAGCTATTAAGAACTTGTTTGCACCTTAGATATATATTAACATTATCATTTAAAATGCCTTATAGGATTTTATTAGTAAGTAAAGACCTGGATAAAATGATTTGGTGTCTGATCAAATTAAAAATATAAATATATA
>NW_027106332.1:520403-533726 GCF_000696795.3 Halyomorpha halys | reverse complement strand
TTAGGGAGCTAAAAAATTGTGTCCTCAATGCAATATGATAACATCCCCTACAGACTTACGGAGAATATATCTTTGATGTAAATGTTGGTCTTATTAATTAAAAAAAAATAACACTGTTGTCTTTCCTAAGTTTAATTTCTTTTTTAAATTTAAGTTTGAATATTTATATCCAAAATATTAAATTGTTACTTTCTCCAAAGAAAAAAAAATATAAATCATTACTTATGAAAGTTATTAAACCTGAAAAGAAATTTTAAATGTTACAAAAATTATACAACTTCTAATGAAAACAAGAGTTATATGTAGTTACTACCAATAAAAATCTAAAAATCTATGTATACCCAACAAAGATTGATGTTTAGATTTTCTATTTAATCTAACAGCAACTTGAACTATATTGTTACCTCAGCATGCAGGTTCGTAAAAGTTATAGATAGATAGAAATGAAAAAACAAAACTAAACATTATACTGACAAATCAAAATAATAAAGATAATTTAGCAGTCCACAATAAATTTTATAATAGTTTGTGAGCAATAGAATAGTCTAATTTATTAAAAACTGCTTCTTTGCACAGAAATTTGTATTTTATTGTTTCATTACAAAAAGAAATATGGTACTAAAAAATAACCTACTTTTTTTTTTTGCGTACTTATAAGCAAGATGCTACAATATAAAATATAAATCTTAAAATTAATAAGAAAATTAAAAATTAGACATGTTGAATAAATCCTTTAACATTAAAACTATAAAAATCTATTTGAAACCACAATTCTTTACTACATCTGTTCCAGTCAATCCCTATAATTGTACTGCCACTGGGAGTTTCATCACAATATCTTTCGCAACACCATCAAATATTTCTTTGGATTCTTTCACAAATTTACTGTCATTTCCTATTCATTTGTAGAATTCAATCTGGTATCCAAAATGATGTTGATGTTAAAATTATTTTTCCCAACTTAATTAGAACCTTCCTCTTTCTTAATTCTACAAAAATATTTTCAGCCTCTTCAAATGTCCCTTTTTCAAAATTGATTATTTCTTTCATTTCATTAATACTCATGTTCACTTATACCGATGATCATTGATCAGTGGTACAGGACGTTGTTTTGATCCAAAGTACATGATTGTGTGTTTTTCTAAGAAACTTCCAGATTTTATTACAAATTGAAAAATGGCATAACAAACTACTCACTAATAATCACTGATTCAGGTAGAACATGATTTAAAGCACTAAATATATCTGCCAATTTATAAAATAAGAAACAGCAAAACCAAAAGTTGCTACTTTTAAAGATTAAAAAAAAAAGTATTTATATTTAACTTGAAAACGATAGCACACTCCACTAACCACTCTTCCAGTTGCTTGCATTCAACTCACAGTCAATTTTGTCTTAACACAGTTCTGTCCCATAAATAAGAGAACTATAGGATATACTCCCCATAAAAAAAAATTGCAACACTTTGACATCTTTAAAATTATGTGAGAACAGCAGGTTTTATATTGCATAAAACAGGCTAATGCATCTAAATTAAACAAAAAATTAAAATTTAACATCAGTTAATTAAAATAAGAAGTTTCTTTCCTATTTTAAATGCTATCAGAGAATGTTTATCATCGAATCAATGGGACAGTAGATATATATCCAATTGCAATCTAAGATTTCAAAGTCAGGTAAGAGTTCCACTAGATAGGGTTTCAGTTTATGGAAAATAATAGTTTTAAGTGGAAACAGAAGTTTTTGATATTACATGATTTTTGGATTAGGTCAGGCAAGGATAGGTTGAAGACTGGTAACTGAAAGAAATACATTTGGAACAGAATTGATAATGTACATGTCCATCTGAGTGTCTGACCTACAGATAAATACTATACTTTTTCTAAAGTTCTTCTACATAACTATTTTATTATAAAAAAGTTCTTTTTCTGATAATAATAACAGAAGTCATGAGGCCAATACTTGATATCGAGTTTTAGCATCAATTGAATAAACCATGTGTAAGATCTGTCACGGATTTTGTTACCTACCAAATAGGCCTGTCTATCACATATATTTTTTCACTTTGTCCCTCCATCATTCAATTGGCAATCTCTTAACTCAAGCAAAAAAAGGACCAGTAGGTCCACTTGCACATCTAGTTCCCCTTTCCATTATAAGTACCCAGTGCTATTTCAAGAATATGCCATTATTTTTCATTACTTTTACTTTTACTCATCTTCCAGCCAAAAGTTTAATTTTTTGATAATACTGATTATTCCATTTCAAAAATTTCAATAATTCCATTTGTGCTAATATTGCTTGGCCTTTTAACCAGAGCTCTGTTGTAGCTAAATCAGCCTTTACATATCCAACTTATTGGCTTCTTCCTTGCCTGATAGTCCTGGCATCCGTTTTACACTTTCATTGTTAGTTTATTTGATGTTGATTAGATTATCTGCATTGCAATCCTCTGCAATTGTTGAGCATGTAATATAATTATTAAGTATCCCTTTTACTGCCTGACTGTTGGTGCTGAATGTTATGTCACCCTTCAACCCTAAATCTGAAATTACTTAAGGCTAAATTATCGGCTACCCGTGTCACTTGATCGATTGGTGAGATAATGTTATTTTGGGTTTTTGGTTGGCAGGGAATGTTTCATTCAGAGTCGGAAATTCGACCAGTCCTGATGGTCTGAAAAATTTGTTATCAGAAAGGAGAGTGGGACAAATGGAGGAGAAATGTCCCTTCTTTTTACATCTATAGCAAGCCCCTGTGTCTTTGTTAAAAACAATAGGAAAAGTTCTCTCATCAGTTTTAATAACTAAAAATTCTGGGAGAAACTTACTGCTTTCAGGAGTTATATAAACTTGGAAAAAATAGATTTTTGCACACCACCAGACAAGAACTGAACTAACGACACAAGCATTACCTTTGCTTTTTTCAGTGTATTGTCTATTGCACTATGGGCAATGCTAGGTTCAGCATAGGAAATTAATACTCTTTTTGCAAGGATGATCAGTCTGAAGTCTGTTGTCCTCCAGCTTTAGGGAAACATTGATCTTTGAAGCCAAGAATACATATACAGTTGTTTGATATTCTCGAAGAGAACTGTATGTTTAATGGGAGCAGTAATTTCGGCTATTTTTTCTAGGTAAACATAACTATATTCATAATTTAACTATAACATTTATCAAACATATTTAATTCAGTAGATTATTTAAAAAAAAAAATAAGATATGCATTATATTTTATTGCTGCTTGTTTTTAGTAATGTATACTAGTAGACAGTTTATTCTTTCAAGCTCTTGATATATCAGAATAATAATAATTTGAATTATTATTATTATCTTATTATCAGAATAATAAGAACTTGTATAAGATTTTGGTATTACTAGCTTTGTTAGGGTAGATTCCATAAATTGTTGAAAGAATCTTTAGGAAATTTGTTTTGTGTCATAAGAGAATTATGTTTCTATTGACTTCCAGATTGTAATTTAAAAAACATTTCAACATTGTATAAGTTTTTGTTTTGACAGTTAACATGTTTTACGATCGAACGCCTCAATTATTCAGACCCGCAGGTTCCCACAAAAAGTATTCATAACCAGTTGTCCGTTCATGTACAGCCTAGCTATGAGGCCTCAACTAGAACAAGGGTTAGTAAATTTTACCGATAGGTGAATCTTAACTGTAAAACTGAGATATTTTTCAGGGAGGCAAAGTAATTACTTATTACGTAAACTGTTACTTAAAGATGATTAGTATAAAGTATGAAGCTTTGCCAATTGTGTGTGTTGAGTAGACATTCTTGATAATATTATATTTTTAATACGAATGAGAGTAATTATGACTATTAAGTATGGCTTATATTTTGAATGAATTGAAGAGAAGGAAACATATCTAATGGGAGAGTTCTGGCAGGGGCAAACTAGTAATCATTTCAATTTTGGAAAAGTTTCTTTTTTTTGTGTCATGAATAATTAGCTGAAGATGAGAATAACAAATATAAAAATTCATAAACATTTTTAAAAATTTTCAATTTATTGAATTTCACTAATAAACTTAACTCCTTCAAGACCAGAAACTAAGCAGCAAAAGTCTTACAAAATTTAATTCACAGGATGCTTTAAAGATGCATTTGGAACTAAATGCATTTTGGCCACTTCATAATGCCCAGCATCTCTGTTCTAACTGCCAGATAGCGATCTTCTGTTTCCTGCTATCCATAATGTCTCTGTCAAAGCAATTACAGATGGTATACATTAATAATAATCAATGACCTTGATTAACATAGTCATAAGGCATGAACTGGAATAGTCCCTTTTGTTAAACTTCACCAGTTTAATTTACTTTTCACTTAGCTGCATATTTGCACTAAATTCAACTGAAAAAAAAAAATCAGTATTTTCAATATAGCTAAAACAACACAATTAAGTAACAAAAAGCTCCAAACAACTAGAAGTGATCCTGTCATGTCATGTTCACTGGATGGATAGAACCTAAAAGAGAAAGCAAATCCTAATCTCCTTTTAATTTACTCAGAGGAGTGGACAAAATGGTTTCCTCCAATGTAAGAACTATGATTCTATTAAAACAAAATTAGTAGTTTTTACCTATTTTTAAAAGAATCTAAATCTTCTTGCAACAAGAGAGCCAACAGGCAGGCCCACTATCAGGGAGGGTGAAATTCCACAGCCTGGTAAGGATTAATTAAAAAATCTACACAGACAAAACATTTTCTGAATAAAACAAGGAATAAAAAAAAAATGAGTTCAATCTATAATAAATAGTATCTTATTGTGACAGTGTGGCCTAATTTAAAAATATGAGTTGTTCAAAAAGAGAAAAAAATGTCTAATGAATCAAGTTGAGTGAGGACATTGAATTTTGAATCAATTATTCAAACTTTCACAGAAAGGAAGGTAAGGAGGGCACTGAATAATTTTTTTATAGATGAAAAAAAATATTTCAAGTTCTACTAGTAGATATTATTATGAATTCTTTGCTGAAGTAACTATTATTAAATATAACTAATAAATATGTTTTTAAAAAGGGAAGTAATATTTTATATTAAATAATAAACTCTTATTATAATAATAGAGTGATAAGTTTCGTTTTCTTAATACCTCAATCCATAAATTAATATCATTCATAAAAATTAAACACATGATACATTGAGTGGAACAGGACTCACTATATTATTTTGGCCTAATCATGGGTTCAAATGACAGCGAACCAGCCAACAGGTCAAGCTTAGATTTGGACTTCACACTCTCTAGAATCATCAAACCTAACCATAATAATTTTAAGGCATAAAAAACTGAAAAATGACAAAGGATGGTAGCATTACATTAACATATATACTCAAAATTAAAAATAAATAAGGAACTATTGATATGTACGAACAATAATTAAAATAAATAAATATTAAAAAAATAATAAAATATATAAAATGTAATTTAACAGAAAATAACATTGTACAAATTTTGTTCACATCAGATTTAGTACTCATTTTCTTTCTTTTTTTTTTTTTTATTATTACGCTATAACTTTTATAATAAACACATTTCAATAATATTATTGCTCATTTATTATGAAAATATTTGTGTTAATTAAAAAAAAAAGATCAAACTGCCATTAACAAAACAATTTTTAAAAAAATTGCTTTTGAAAAATAAATTACATTTATTTATAACAATATGATAAAAATACATAGACAGTAACAAAATCAGTGATAGATATGTTTGTACTATTTCTATTTTTAAAATAAAATAAGTTAAACAAAAACTCTTTATTACCCTAAATCTTAAGTTAGTTCTTCAAAAAAATGGCAATGACAGTAATACTAAAACTATATTAAACAAATCATTAATAACACTAACAATAAAACTGATGTGGTGTATTAAGTATTCGATAAATGGAAAAAAAAGGAAAAAAAAAAGAAAGAAATAGTGGTTTAGTTGAATTTTCCTGATTAATAAATAAACTACACTTATATAATAATACACAATGCATAAATTAAATTCATTTTAATTAATTAAAACAAATTATATTACATACAATTGCATGCCTCAATAACCTATAAAACATAATCTTGGAAAAGGGATAGGAAAGGAGAAAATAATAAACATGTGCAACTTAAACAATCTATCTCACAAATCACTAAAAAGTAAATTGAGTTATTGTAAATATAATACAGCATATTCATTCACCAATAAAAACCAAATCTATTAACAAATCACACATACACAGTTATGAATATGATTAAACCGTATATTTTATCTTCATTTATTTATTTTTTAAAGCTTCAGGGGTACACAAAGACCAAGCTCACCCAGTCACTATAATCCATCAAGCTGGCACTACAATTTAATCAGCAAGACAGATCAGATGTAACAGAAAGGGTAAACATGCTTGGTCTGAGCATACACTCATTTTGTTGAAATATTGAAAGGGAACTAAAGGTTGGTATTAAAATAAAATAAAAAAATCTCAGAAATGTATATCTCAAATAAAATAATAATTAATGTGTTATTCAAAGACATTACCATGTAAAATAACTATAAGAATTTGATGAAGGGTAATAAAGAGTATACTAAGTAGAGAAGAACAATAAAGGAATTTATATAACATCAATTTCAAACTGTTTCGACTAAAAATCAGAGTAATGAATAAAAATGAAATATGTATTTCTCACAACTACACATTTCTGAGGTCCCTGAGTTTTGATCCATAATTATCATTTACACTGATCAGTCCCTTATATATAGATTTTAATAAAATATTATCTGAACAGAATATTATTGTGTGATGCTGAAGAAATATCACATTAGTTCATTAGAGTGACACGAACTTAAGTAGAGGACGTTCTGCTAACATTTTATACAGGCACTTTTTAGTAGTTTGATTATTAACTTTTGAATCATAACACATTACTGTATTCGTCTACAGAGTGTTATTTAGTTCTTGACAAAGTGTTAAGTAGCTTATAATGTTTGATATTAAAAAAAAAATATATATTAGATTACATTCATACTAGATACCATCTTAATATTGTTTTCCTTTTTCACATAAAATACAAAATTAAATACACAACGGAGCATATAATTAATTATAAGAGTTATGTATGTATGATTTGTGGATCTATTTGTGTTCACCAATGTGTTACTTAAAACCCTTCTTATTTTTTTTTTCTTAAATAAACATTAATAAATAATAAACAAACTAACTGTGCAACTATACAAATTATAATTCTATACAGAAGACAAGGGTATAGAGGAACATTTTAGAAAAAGCTGAAACAAAAAATATTCAGTTAGGCATACTGATGGTAGTATTTGCTGTACAATCAGTTTACATCACAGTAAGAGGAAGTTCCTGTTTTAAGAGAATCAAAGATATCTAGAGTTAACTGTAATTTTATTGTGGTCTCAAGATTGCTGATATGTCAACAGTCCAATGAAAATAAACAAACATTAAAATACTATCACCACTAAAAAATTAAATATTAATAAAGCTTGACCCAACTAAAATAATTCCTAAAAATTAATCAGTAGCTAGCTAGAGATCAAATTAAATGTTCCTTATCATTCTAATTAACAAAAAATTGCTTCATTAAAACTAATTCTCACTCATACTTCAATAAATAAACATTAGGAAAAAAAAAAGAAAGAAAAGTAAATACAATGTATACATATAAACACAAAACCACAAACCAGTATGAATGACTACAAAGAAAAGTAAACTAATATTGTTACAATTTTAAACAAAATTCAATAATTTTATAATAAGAAATTAATGAAAATATCTTTTACAGAGGGTCTAATATGGACTAGTACTATGTCTATATAGACAAAAACCTGAATAGAAAAAAAAAATAATATGTCTTAAAACAAGTTCATAACTACTAGGAAAATAATATAATTGTGTAAGCATGAGCATGATCATAAGAGGCACCTGGTCTGCAGAATTATTTTCTGAATAAGTTACACAACTGAATAGGATATTTAAGTTACTAAAATATTATTTTTCCAATTTTTTTTTAAGTATATCAATGGTAACTAAAATAAATTCGTTCAAATGCCTGAATTAAAATGATGGAAAAATAAAGTATTTTTACTTCAGATTTTAAAAACTAACTTGGATTTGAAAAGCCTGCACAATTATCTCAAGTTTTCTTTCCGAATATTAAAAGACTAACAAAATAAAATAAAATTGTATGTGCAATCTTAGTAAAAAGATATAAAATAAATTTCTAAAAAAATATTTACTATTTTAAAGTATACCTTAGCTCTTGTTAAAAAAAATAATAATAAAATCTATTCTTTAAAAACTAAAAACAAAAAATAAGTAAAATTGTCTGGTTAAAAATATGTATTATAATACAGTGAAAAATTTAATACTACTTATCAAGGTAAAAAATAAAGTGAAAAATTTCAAAATGCTATATGTACAAAAATAGATTCTAGAACAACCTTTTAAAAAACTTGTGAAATATCTATAGAGTACTCTAATTATGGCTCAATCATAAATTCAATATGACCCCACTATACACTAATTATACTACAAATTTGCAGTAAAATGAATTACTTGATAATAAAATATACATTTAGTTTTAGGAAAAGAGAAGAAGTCAATATTTACATAACAATCATTGGGTACATCCCTCTACAAATATCTTACACTCTTTTATCCTAACTTCCATTAAAACCATAAATTTGTATGTACAGTTATATATAAAGCAAAAATGATTCTTACAAATATTCTGTAAAAATCTTACTTCTTCTCTTTACTAAAATATTATATTTACATTGTTAAAACCAATGATTTCTTCTAAATGCTGCTATATTACATATATTAGATTAAGTATAAAATAAAAATTTTACCTATTTATCACATATCAAAAATTTAACTCCTTAATAGGAGAAGAAAAATTAATAAACTAAAACAATGCAGGTACAAAGTTTAATAGTCAAATATATAACCCCAAATCTAGGGTTCGGTACTTAAATCTTTATGCATACATACATATTTATATATGTATATACATTACATGTATATACACAGTGTATAACATAGATTATATCCGAAGGAAGAGAGGGTAGATCTTGAATGTAACAGAAAGATTTATTTGGGCTATGATCCAATTTTGAAAAGGGGAGGAGTCAATGTATTTTTTTTTTTAGTTGTTTTATATTTATGGATTTAATAGGCAAGTAAAAATAATGAAACTTACAAATTGACTTAAAATAAAAAATAGTAAGTAATGTTTAATCCATTCATTCAAATAATGTATAAATGTAAAAAGAAATATGGATTACAAGCAAGGGGTTCTTAAAGCAGCAGAATACATCAAGTGAACAAAGACAAGTTCTACTCGTTTTAATGATAATTTCGTTTACTTTAGGATACTCCAATTGGGCATTACTTAACTTGGGTAGTTTTTTTAGTCACTTCCTATTCATAAAAAAACATGACAACCTTAAAAAAAAAAAAATACAAAATTTAAATTTACTCTTTCCCTGTTCGGAATTAGATCCTAGTTCAAATAAACTTCAAATCAGTTTCACTGCAGCTCTCCTATCACTTCCTTAAATTTTGTACATCATTAATGTTATACCCTGTGTATACACATACAAACACATTTATATATGTATATACACACATGCTTAATATCAGTTGTCCATACTGGCCAATATTTCATCCATTATATTAACCTTAGTTTTAGGAAAGTCAGGTGGAAACTTGGAACTCTTTTTTAAAGAATCATGTCCTTTACCAACTGATAATGTGTTTTCCTCTTTTCTATGGCCTTCTTTTTTCCTGTGCTCATGTTTATCAGTATCTTTACGATTATTATGTGAAGTTGAACTGTTTTTGTCTTTAGAATGGGTATTATCATGACTGTTTTTACTTTTTTCTTTATTTTGTGAACTATGGTGATGTGATTCTCCTCGGTTTTTGTCTTTATTAGGCCCATCCCGATTGCTAGAATTACAGTCTGAGCTAGGCTTTTCTTTAGAATCTGAAAAAGGTATAGCTAAAGTTTTATTCTTCTCCTTGGAAACTTCTGGGTTTTGAGTATTATCCGAGCTTTCAGATTTTTTGCTTTTTGAATGTAAATCATGCCCACTATTCAAATCTTTACTTTTTTCTTTGTTAGTGGATTCATGACTACTTTTAGGACTTCTATGTTTATCATCCTCCTTTCTGTCGTTTTTCTCCTCTTTAATCTTATGATTTTCACGGCTTTTATTAGAACTGCTATCCTTTCGACGCTCTTTACGCTCATTATCAGAGGTTGAATTTGAAACTTTAAGCTTCTTACTATTGGATGAAGCATCATTAGGTGTCAATTTTAATTTCCTTTTCAGCTGTTCTACATTATTAGATGACAATTGGGAATTAGAAATGTCCTCAGATATTTCAAGTTCTTCTTTCTCATCAGCATCAACCTTGATTTTTTTTTCCCGATAAACATGGGAACTGAGCCCAGAAACGATGCGAGAATGTCGAATTGTTTCATTTTTCTGTGCATCTGGATAGTACTGTGATAGCCGCACATGCCATGCTGAAAAGAAATAAGGAAAAACTGTCACTAAAATGATTTACTATAGGTTAACCAAAATGAAATTGAAAAAAAAAATTATTGAAATACTGGATTTATACATAAATAGTTTAATTGAGCTTCCTGAGAAATAAATGTATTCATATTCAAATGAAGTGGATCATTAGCACAAATGCTTGATGTCAACATTTTTCTAATGTGACATAGGATTGCTTATACTGGCAATGAATATATTCCACTGAAATGAATTCTAAAATATAAACAATATTCCTCGTTATTTACCTATCCCTACAAATATCCTCAGTCAAGTTTGTTAAAAATTAATACTGCCTGTTGCGGCCAACATATGTTTAATAATTGGTTCCAAACAATAAATAAATGGATCTGTTATGTTTGTGAGCATTGCGTATTAGCATGTTTTGTTTAGGCTACAGAGGTATAAGTAATACCTGTATTGTGTACATACGCCGGGTCAGGCACCCTTATCTCTCTAGCTAGTCACGAGTTGCTAGCAGGCTGGCCAAACCCATATGGGCCGCAGGGCCTCTCCAAGAGGACAATTCTCCACATGGGCCCCATCACCCAGGGTGATATATAGACAATTATATTTATGTTGCAAACACAAAAAACAACAATTTTTGTTATTTAATTTTTCTAGTTTATATGTTTGAATATAATGTTTTACAGTTTATTATGTTCAATTACTTCAAATACAACAATAACAAAATTCAGCTATTCATTTATTTTATTTTCACTTCTCTTCACGGTTGGGCTAGTAAAGGTTCCTTTTGAATCCCTAACCGCTGTAACACTGCCAGAACTTCCTTTACTAGTATATATACAATTTTTTCTAAGTAACATGGGGAATTTTCTTATGGTCTTGGATAAAAAAGCCAACTGGACAACTGGAAAATGGATTATCATGCCCAATGAGTGATTCTTTGAAAGGAAGTACAGTTACTAGACCAACGGTTGTACAAGGAGGTGATTTGGTCAGAATCAAGCTCAACCTCCAGATTTTTTCCCATTAGGGGTATCCACTTTAGGAGACTGGGTGGAACCCGGGGGCTCCTAACCACAGGGCAAACTTAACAGCTACAGTGAAACAGATAATAATTATCTGCCACAGCCGGATTCGAACCTAGGTCCTTGGGGTTAGTAGTATATTGCCTTACCACAGAGCTACCCACTCCCTGTGTGTTTTTTATTTTTTTTAACAAGGGTCGGTAGAAATCTTCAAAAGACATGCAGATGCGTGTGTGGGATTTTTACCCACTAAAACCACCGCCCTACACCTGTTCATTCCTCTCCACAGGACTGCCGCTAGGCATTACTTCATGGAGGGAAATGGCTGAGTGCCACCTTATTTTCTTCACATGGTTTTCACATTTCCATGTTAGTCATATCTTCTGGATCTCTCTTCCGCTCTCAACCTCCTAAGGACGGCTGTGGTGAAAATCTTCACTGCGTTCCAATACTGGTACGAGCGCAGCATATAGCTTACCACATTTTCTGGTCTGATGCGTCCTTCACACACTCTCTCCAATTGTTTTCTTTCTGCCACAAAGCGAATGCAAGCAAAAAATACATGCTCTATTGTTTCCTCAGCAGCCTGACATCCAGGGCATTCTGTGGTGTTGTCCAATTTGAATTGGTATTGGTATGCTCTAAAGCATACATGTCCTGTCAACAGTTGGGTTACATAAAAATTAACCTCCCCATGCCGGAGGCCGTACCACAAGCCCAAATCGGGTATTAACCTGCGAGTCCACCTCCTGTCTGGGAGTCCCCACCGAATCTGCAGCCTCCCAACGCTGTTGCCACTGATCAATGGTAATTTTCCGCTCTTCTTCATTGGAAACGTGAGAGCAACATCTATAGTGCCTACTTCTTTCTTCAACAAGGAGTTCCACCGGCGGCATTCTGGCTATCACACATACTGCTTTGTAGGAAACAGTCCGAAAAGCACTTACCATCCTCAAGCAAACTTTGCAAAAAAAGGAAACCATCGCATCTTTCCAAATAGGAGCTGTATATAACAGAATTGAGGAGACAATTGTAGCAAGAAGCCTTCTGTGACTTTTCCTAGGACCTTCAATGTTTGGCATAAGGCGTGACAATAGGATACTACTTTAGCAGATTTGGTGCTGATATATTCCGTGTGAACATTAAAGCAGAGACGTGCATCAATCACGACTCCTAGGTATTTTAAGCAAGACTAGGAACGAATTTCGTCCCTTCCCACCTTAAGAGTGATGGATTCAGTTTGCTTCCTGCTCATTACTAAGAGAACCTCGGTTTTGTGGTCTGCAATTTGTAGGCCTACCGAAAACAGCCAACCTCGGGCCGTAGCAATAGCCTGGTTAGCGATAATTGTAACTTCTTCCAAGTACCTCGTTGCCACTACAACTGCAACGTCATTTGCGAATCCCACAAATGTGGCTCCCTCCAGCATTGCAATTTGAATATTGTGTCGTACATGACGTTCCAAAGAAGAGGCCCTTGTGTGTGTGTGTGTGTATATGGGAGGGGGGTTATGTGTGCATGTGTGTGTACACATATACTTTTTATATATTTGTCCTTTAAATATGTTGATGAATATGTCATGCATCATTTTTTCCGACTATGATTAAATAGGATTGAAATATAATACTAAATCATACTTAAAAATCATAATCACTGCAGATATTCAATGAATAATGCAAAGTGCCAACAGCCTTTTTTAAAAAGAATATTTATGTATGTATAGTTGACCGTAAAAATTGATATA
>NW_027106332.1:519889-520353 GCF_000696795.3 Halyomorpha halys | reverse complement strand
TGTAAAGAAATAGGCCACACCTGTTGGGCGACAAAATGTTATAATTTTTAAAAAATATTAAAAATAAAAATAATAAGACTCTTTACTCGTTTTATAACTTTTCTCAAATATAAGAGATACTTGGGTTCAAATTAAGAACACTAATACCAAATGGATAATAAAATTTATTCAAATTTAATAATATCAAAGACTCTTAATCTCAGGGCGTGTGGTTGCTAGACAATCAGAATACATATACAATAATTTCTCTTAATTTAAATTAAAATCTATTTTACACATGTATCTATTGTTATGCATACAAAACTAACCAAGTTCACTGTCTTCCTTTTGAGATCCTTGATGTTTTCTTTTCTCTTGTTGTTCTGGCGTCCTCTTCTTGCCAGACAGAATTTCATGAGGATCTCTTCATCTTGGCTCTATCCTTCCACCTCTCTCCTCACACCTAGACTGTCCTTTGTCAAAAC
>NW_027106332.1:516191-519839 GCF_000696795.3 Halyomorpha halys | reverse complement strand
TGACCGCAACCCTGACCATCTCCCTATATATTTATTTTTCAAGTACACAATATATTTCTTCGTCAACCACACCCTCACCAAACTCTATCAAAATTTTTAAATTTTTAAAAGCCATCACAAGCAATAAAATTGAAAAATAATATAAACCTAGCTTTTCTGTATCAAACCTGATTGATAAATGCATAATTAGTTCGTATGGATAATTTCGTAATACCTCATTTTTTAATGACTCACCTATACTTGTCACAGCTGAGACAGTACGAAATTGATGAATAATATTTCGAGGAAGAAAATAAATATCATTGTCACATAATGAAATTCTGGCATATCTGATACCTTCCCGTCTTAGTTGGTTTAATTTTGCATCTTCAATCCACTGGACACACTAAAACAAAAACAAAAAGATATAATTCTGATAATAAAGTACAATACTTAAATATCTGTAATAAATCTTATATTCATGAATCAATTATTACATAGGTGCTTATTATACTTCCATCAGGTTGTTCCTTGGGACTTGACTTTAGTTGAATACTACTTGACAAAAATGTAATAACACATAAAGCCACATTTTTAGCCTGCAGTTTAGGTCTAAGGTCTGTTATATTATGTGAACTTATTATTTTAATTTATTTTTTTATGAACCATACCACCAATAAATCATAAAAACACCTATTTGAATGTACTTGAATATTTTAGATTTTTATTTTTTTCCATTTTAAAATACATAATAGAAAATATTACACGTAAGGGCTAGGATCAATTGAAGAAATAACATTACAAAGTAAGAAAATAGAAGATTCTTTGGAATATTTGAATAGTAAAATGTAGAATATTTAATTATAACAGATGAGATTGTTTTCAGAAAAACGCTAATTGAATTCATGCCTTTCGGACTGCAACAATTTCATTTCACTCATCTCTATTTTCCTAACTTTTTAAAATCAATTTAATAGATTAATTTCTCATTATAATTGATTTTTTTTAGAACTTAGATCAATAAAATTGTTTTCACTTTTTTCATGCAACATAACTTTGAATTTGATTGGAAAAAAAAGTTTATGGTAGAAGTGGCTAAAAAATGTAACCATGAAACAGCATAAAACAGGTGGAAGTAAAATCGGAACTGCCCGCAATTTAATAAATTGTCATAGAAATACAGGGATTAAAAAAAAAAATCTGTACCACACAACAGCCCATAAAGCGTCAGGGGTGCAGTACTTAGTAAGGAAGTACTGTTACTAGACCAACAGTTGTGCAAGGAGGTGATTTGGTCAGAATCACACTCGAGTGCCAGATTTTAACCCAATTAAGGGTACCCCCCACTTTATGAGGCTGGGTCGACCCAGGAGGACTTCCGAACCTATAAGGCTAACTCAACGGCTACAGATAATAAATAGTAATTATCTGCCACAGCCAGATTCAAACTCCGGTTCTTGGAGTTAGTAGTCCATTGCCTCACCAATGAGCTACTCACTCCCTATGTGTATGTCTGGTATTTTAAAGGGTGCAATATTTGTATGCTTGATCATCATCGAGGCCTAGGTTTATAGGAGGATAGGGGGTATTTTAATATATTGTCAAGATTGAGAAGCTTAGCAGTCTTGCTGCACTTCAAGCATAGTACAGCACAGTCAAACAGCCTGTTAGCTCATATGGCTGTTTCTATGAATTTATAAGGGAGGTTTAAAAACACCCAGGCTGTAAATTATACCAAACCTGGATATCCCAGAAAAAAATACTGTTGACAAAGCATAGGCTAAAGAAGTTAATAAAAAAAAATAGCAACCACAGAGATAATAAATAATTGTCAATTATTTATTACTACTTTTGTATATTCCATAATTTTGTTGATGACACCGTATCACTTTTCTAAATGGTGACATAAAAATTATATGCGCTTTTCCAATAAAATTAATTTTAGGTGTTATACTGACATATCAGAGGTATTCATAAAATACCCATATGCAATTGTATGAATAAGGTAACCTAATAATACAAATAAAATATGGTCACAAATAAAGTCTAATAACAAGTTTTTTTTAATCTTATTAACTGAAATAAACATGACACATCGGGCTATTTCACAAAACAATGTGAATTTATTTGAAACAAATGAAAATAGTTTAATAAACAAAAACTCAACATTATAACTATCATCTACATAAAACTAATAACAACGTTGAAACAAAAAGCAATCAATCACAATACAATGTTATTATACAGTAATAAAGTTAATTATAAAATTGATTAATTTACAGAAAATATAATATTTAAACCTAAAAGTTTAAATCGGAAATTACATAAAAAGAGTATTACAAAATAATAATAGAACAGCATAATTTAAATAAAATAATACCTGTGATATTGGTGGCTCGTGTAAATCTAATTGTAATTTTTCAACTAATTCGGTGAAATCCCCAGCATGAAATGCTACCACATCTTTTGTTATTCTATTAAATTCACTTTTTTCACCACCAGAAACTGCTTTTAAGACACCTATAATGAATATAAACATTTAAAATAATTAACAAAACAATAAACTTGGAAATGATACAACTAAATCTAATGAAACAATGATAATAAGGCCAATCCAAAAAATTAATAAGCCAAAACCATTGTAAGGGAAAAAAGTCTAAATATATTTTTAAAATCATGCAGAAGCTACAAAATATTCTGAAAAAAAAAAGATATAGGAATCCAGGTAGACTTAAATCTCATAATTCCCCTACTTTAAAACCCATACCTAAAGTAGGTATAAGGATATACGTTTGCATTCAAAATCAGTCGAAACAGAGGCAAGTACTTCAACAGCTACCCACCCTACACTTCCTCTCACTTACCCCCCTCCAAAAAAACTCTTCCAAACCCCTCAATTTCTCCACAACTTTCAACCCCCAAAACTTTTCTAAACCTTTAATTTCTTCACAAGTTTCACCCCACCCCTCCCATAAACCCCTCACTCCCATCCACCTCCTCCATATCCATCACCTCATCCCACTCCACTTCTCCTACCTGGACCCGACGGTCCACTACTCTAATACCATCTTCCACTCCATCTCAACAAACAGTCAGTTAATTTGGCCGTGGAGGCGAGTGATTCAATTACTTCGGACTGTTCTATGTTCACTGATGAGGACACCAGGAAAAAGGATACTAATGGTTATCAGCTACAAAATAATAAAAAAGGAAGACCTAAGAAAAAAATCACAAGTAAAAATTAATTTCCTAAATTAATGATATTTAATTTTTACATGTTCTACATCTCCTGTATTTTTTTTTCTCTATTTATAATTAAATTGGCTTAATTCAATGGAATTGAAATGGTTTAAAAACTCATTTCAATGATTTAAAAATTATAATAAATTACATAAATCTAACCTACTTAGCTCTTTAGGAGCTCATCTTTCAACACATGAGAACATCACTATAAAAGATTTTAAAATTTATTCAAAGAATGACCTAATCTCTAATCACAACTGTCATGGTGTTCTAATTGTCCTTCACAAATCCCTCTATTTAGAACAAATTCAAATTAACTCTCACCTTCAAGTTATAGCTGTTTCTATCTACTTACGCTCCACATTTTCTGTTTTTAACATCTACCTCTCACAAGATCAGTCAATAGTGCCTCAACATCTGATATAT
>NW_027106332.1:500670-512456 GCF_000696795.3 Halyomorpha halys | reverse complement strand
AATGATACATAAAATAAAACATATTAAAAAACCTTTATACATCAAAATATATTATTTACTCAAAAAGAGCATATTACAATATATATGATATTTCGATTTAAACCCAGATAGATTAGATATTAGACAGGGCTAATTGGTCTCTTTTCTTCTCTCCCTTCTTTGCCTCCTATTCCTCCAAGCGAATTGAGTATTGAAGATGGATGTGAAGCAATTACAAACATAATCATACATGCAGTTAACAAATTAATACCAATGACTAAAGGAATGCCAAAAAGACCACCATTCCATGGATCAGTGAAACGTGTATAAGAGCTGTTAAGACCGTCGTAATGCTTTGAAAAAATTCCAAAGATCTACGATGCAAAATTTGATAGAACATAAAAAACAACAGGCCATATGCAGAAAAACGTTCAATCAATGTAAGACTGAATCCTGGAGGAAATTTTTAGGTTCTATTACAGCATCAACATCAGCCGATGTACGGAATAAAGTTTGTAAAATCATAAAAAATCCGCCTCACCCCCATCACACCATATTAGTTAATGGAAAATTATCGGATAATTCAGAATTCGTTTCTAATGAATTTGCAAATTTTTTATCCAAACTTTATAATCCTGCAAGTCATGGTACTGATGCTAAATTGGAAGACAGAATTTCAAAACAACAGTATAACATGATTAACATGAAACTCAAAAATGTTGTAAATGCCATAAAGGAATCTTCACCTGGCTCGAAAGATAAACGATCACCTAACAGTTACTACCCCATTTTTCTAACTAGTTGTCTGAGTAAAATCATAGAACGGATGGTAAACAAGATTCATTACGTGGATAATAAAAAATAATGGACTAATTTAAGCTTTTCAGTCTGGATTTTGTGAAGGACGATCCACAACAGATCATTTAGTCATGTTAGAGACCGAAGTCCAATATGCATTTATCAACGGATAACACAATTGCAATATTCTTTGACATGATAAAGGCATTCAATTGTTTAAGCAACGAGTGATTTTTTGTTTCCATAAAAAAAGGAACTATTCTTCGAAAATTAACATTAGGGGGAATCAGAGGACAAATGTATCACTTCATTAGGCAATTACTGAAGCCTAAAAGCTCATCGCCTCCTTTCTAAGTTATAGCTCATCTTCAATTTTGATATTTTATTTATTTTTTTAATTATTATTTATTCTTCTTATTTATTTTATTTTTATTTTTTGTTTATGTTTGAATCATGTGCATGTGTGCATGAGGGAATGTATGTGGGTGTGTGAAGGAAGTATGTATGACTTTTAAATAGCATGCCTTTAAATAGAAAGAAAGTAACAAGGCCCTAATGACAAATATAAACAATAGAAGTCTGTTGATGGAAGCTAGATAAGCTAGATCAAAGATATTCATTCTTTTCTTGATATGATGATGAATGCCGAGCCATGATTAATGCAAAAAGTGAGGCCTATCGTAAGAATACCTGAAGATTGTAAGATAGAACTATGAGAAGAGAAATATATAAAACAGCATAATACAAAAAAGCAAGAAACAAAATTGTTTAAATGCAGAGTTGGGCAAACATTATTTGATTGACGAGAGACCAATACATTTGTATTTGTGAATTTTCAACTCGAATAATCAATTATTTGGGAAAAAAAAGACGATTAACCATCAGAATACTTTTCTATTTGTCATTATTTTACAGATATAATCAATTATTCGTACAAAATAATAAGATTAACCATTAGGATACTTTTGTATTCGTCATTATTTTACACAAATAATCAATTATTCGAGCAAAACAATTCGAATACTTTTGCATTCGTCAATTTTAGGTACAAATAATCTCTTATTCGAAAAAATTAAATGATTAACCATCCGAATACATTTGTATTCGCATTAAGACGACATTTTTTTGTCTTACAGACCTATACCGATACATATAAATATTTTATGATCGTGTATAGATTAATTTTAACTTTTCTGATTTCTAACATATAAGGGTCCATTTTTATGTTTTGGGATGTGCAGAATATGAAAATGCTTTCGATTTCAAGATCCCATATCGATTTATTTTAACTTTTCTGATTTCTAACATATATGGGTTCGTTTACATGTTTTGGGATATACAAAATATGGAAATGCCATAAATTTTAAAATCTTGCGTCGATTTATTTCAACTTTTCTTTGGGTTCCTTCTTACATTAGGGTCTCTTTATACATATTGAGCCTTATGTATATTTTCTGCATATAAGAGAATTCAAAAAGGACAATAATAAGTTTGAAATGGGAAAAGTTATAATAAATCTATATGCAAGCGTGTCATCATAAAGTCTATAGCATTTTTGTTTTCTACTTGTCTGAAAATGTGTAATGGGACCTTTATACATTAGAAATCAAAAATGGTAAAAAATTAGCGAAAATAATAAAAAAATCTAATTGTAATTCGAATAATATTGTATTCGACTAATTTTTTATTTGATTGAAATAATATTTCAAATACTCGAATACCAAACTATTCGGATTGTTTAGTCTGTTTTTTATTAGAAAAAAATGTATTCGTCTCTCGTCAATTGAATACAAACTATTTGTATTATACACGCATACCACAACAAACCTCCTTATTTGCGTAATGAATTCTAATTTACTTTTAATTACAAAAAACCATAAACTGAATTGTTGTTAAAAAAAAGAAATTAACTTATAATTAACATAAAAATAAAAAACCACTTGGAAGTAAAATGAAACTAAATCAAGAAAAGAAAATACACTTTTGGGCGTTAACATACCGCCCACCAAAAATTAAATTTTTACTAACTCCCTTCCTCTGGGAGTAGCAGGGAAAGACGAGTAACAGGTCTTACGATTTCAGTCTTTTCCGTTCGTAGTTTGACCACTCTGACAATGCCATCCTTACCGGGATATACTTCCAGCACTCGAGCAACGGGCTATTGTACAGGTTAGCTGATTACCTATGATTCGGACAAGATGGCATTTGCAGGATTTTATCCCTGCTTCCCACAAACCCCCGAAGTGCGATGCAAAAGGAGGAATAAAATACCACTCAATCTCTTTAATTGTGAGGTATTCCTTTACTTTATAAACTACTCCCATAGATGTCCACCATTTATATAGTTCTTTTAGCCAGTTCGAGGCCCTAATGAAGTTAGTTGCGTAATCAGAAAATATTTTGCTCGGCAAACCCCATCATGCCACAAACCAGTCCAAACATGCCACGAAAGCATCCATGCTTAACTGTGACACCACCTCAATGTACACAGCCTTTGTGCTGAAACAAATAAAAAGGCAGATGTAGGCTTTACCCAAGGCTGCCTTTCATCGCTGTGGTTCTTTGATAAGGAATGGTCCTGCAAAATCGATCCCAACATTTAGGAAGGCCCTGCCCTGTACAAATCGCGATTGTGGGAGATCCCCTATGATAGGGTGGATCCCCTTTACTCTCCACTGTTGACATGTCCACATCGGTGAATGTGTGACCTGACGGCTCCTCTACCGGCAATGATCCAGAATCTATTCCGAAGTAGGGAATGTAACAGTTGAGGCCCCGCATGAAGACGAATGAGGTGGAAATGGTCAATCAGAAGATTGATGAAATGAGGTTTGGGTGGTAACAGTATAGGCTGTATCGCTTCATACGATAAAGGTGCATGACACAGCCTATCGCCTACCTTGACCACACCAGCAGAATCCACACAAAGGGATTCAGAGACCCCAGTTTTTAGTTTCGGGCAATTTGGAAGAATCCAGAGAGACAAATCCAGCATGTATTGGCCATTCACTTTTCAGATTGCAGAACCAATCCAGTCCGTTCCACCAGGCAGTGACATATATGGAAGGACATAAACCATGTGAGGCCACATTCGCTGCGTTATTTTCTGATGTTATGTGATGCCAGGAAGACAGTTCCGATAATTCTAAAATTTTTGTGACACGATTTGCCACAAAAGTCTTTAGATGAGAGTGGGGTAGACGAAGCCATGACAGAACTGTGGACGAGTCGGAACATAATACAGTGGAAGTAACATTCCACTTCGAAATTGTGCGATTAATAGAACTCAAGGCATCTACCAATAATACGGCTGCACACAGCTCCAGCCATGGAACCGATAAATGCTTGAGGGGTGCCAACCGAGTATTCGCGTATAGGAGAAAGGATTGGCAAGACTTGTTTGTCAACTCCAAACGGACGTAAACAACAGCGTGACCTACGAGTGTGATACTCAGTGGGGACTCCATGAAGATGCAGCGAGGAATACAGATGTCTCCTAGTCGTACCAAACTATCGTAAAAGATTTCCCATCTCTTCCTAAAAGCAGAGTGTACGGGAGTATCCCAGTCGTGCTTTATCTCCCATAATTTTTGCAAGATTGTCTTTGCCCTAAAAACCGCAGGCGCTAGATATCCCAACAGGTCATATATTTTAGCAACGGTAGACATAATGCCTCTCTTGGTAGGCATGCAATTTCCCAGTCGCATCATATAAGATAGGCAGTCGTGATTGAGTTCCCACTGAATTCCTAACAATTTGACTACCGTGTCCCCAATATTTGAAAAGGAAACCGGGGTTTCGAGACTTTCCCTAGATGCACCGTCCAGTATTTGTGGACAGTTGCTGCTCTACTTTTTGAGTTCGAAGCCTCCCTTACCAAGTAGCTCTCCTATATTCCGCTTCAAGGTGGTGGCTTCCGAAATCGTGTCCATTCCCGCCAATAGGTCATTGATATACATGTGCTCTAGCAATGCTCTTGAAGCCTCCGGATAATTTTTCCCATCCTCTAAGACAAGATGTTAAAGAACCCGCATCGCCAAAAAAGGGAAACATGACAACCCAAACGATATCCTATCGAACTTGTACTCTATCAAGGCATCGGTGTTTCGGAATCGATAGAAGAAATGCAGTCCTCAGGGTCCAATCTAATTTGCAGATACATCTGAGAGATGTCTGCCAACATGGCGATGCGTGACTTTCGAAAGGCGAGCGTGACATCCTTTATGTCATGCTGCAATTTTGGACCCGTGAGCAAATGGTCATTTAAAGACCCATTACTCGCTGCTGCCGAACCATCCAATACGATTTTTAGTTTGTTGGAAGAGCTGTCCTTCAAAATGGCGTGATGCGGGAGATAGCATTTTCCAGAGGAGATGGCGCATAATATGTATCGTTTATCCGAATATTCCTGGATGATCTTAGAATATTCGATATGAAGGATACGGTCCTTTTCAAATTTCCTCTCCAAGTTTTTGAAGCGATTGAGGGCTCAATATTTGGAATCACTAACCGGAAGAATCAATACAGGAGGACTACCGTTAAACGGGAGTTTCACTGTGAAGCGACCGGCTTCATCACGTGAGTTGGTATTCAAAAAATGCTCTTCGCATTGAGCATCGAGGGGGTCCAATTTAGTCACACCAGCAACTTGTTCCGTTAGACAGAATTTCGTTAATACTCGAGAGAGTTCGTCACATTGAGAGCATGGATTAATTGCACTATAGAGGACATACTGGGATATGTACCGTCGTTGGGTGAATTGCCATTAATGGGTCCCATTAGGATCCAACCAAAGATGGTTTCAAGCGCTCTAGGTAACCCTTTCTCGGATTTTAAATTACCCATACATAGGATATTGGTGAATATGTCAGCTCCTAAAAGGAAATCAATAGGTCACGACTGGTGAAAATGTGGATCAGCCAGGTCTAGGGTGCTAAATTTCTCAAATAATCCCTTTGGAATAGGGCTCGTAGACATGTCCTCGCAGATCCGTTTGATCATGATAGCCGTGGTGTTAACTTCGGGCTTAGAAACATGTCGGGGAGCTATGACGCTAGGCGCTTCGATTTTGGCGCTAGGGATGATCTGGTTATTAAAACCCACCAATTGATTTCTGATGTGTGTGAATGGCAAGTTCAGCTTGTGAGCGCATTCCGCTGTTATAAAGGACTGCTGGAAACCACTATCGATGAGTATTCGCTGATGATCACGAATTTTTGCCAATGCGGTACTGAGCAAAACATTGATCCGACCCATAGCCGACATTGAAAGAATAGTGTTTTGGGAGCGATTAGAATCTGATACATTAGAGGAGGTGGCTGCTGAAGGGTTAGCAGAAGCGGGTGCGGTGTTTGGGTTTTTAACAGAGTTTTGAGTGGTAACCAGCGCTAAACGAGAATAAGATGGAATAAAGTTTCGGTGAGGAGATTCGGATTTTCGGGATTCTCTACCACAATGTTGGCAAGTTCACTGGTGAGTTTGTTGTCATTAAGACCTGCCTAGAGTATTTGCTGTACCCAGTTTTAGCTTGTAGATCTGAATTAGTACTTGTTAGAAGGGCTTCCGATTGTAATTTTACTGCCTGCCATTGGATAAACTCCGCGAACTCCTCCCAAGTTGGATGTTCAGGTTTTGACCCGTATTCCTTCTCGAAACCCTCTCTAGTTTTTCCATCTAACAACCAGAGCCAAATTTTTAAAAAAGAGGTAGGAAATATATCATACCCAGGGACCACTTGACTACTAGACTAAAAAGCTTAAAATGATAAAATAACTCTTATTAAACTTTCAATTCCAGACATTTTTGTAAAATGATAATTTTATCAAACTCACCAACAGCTGCTGTGGTCATACGATCTAATCCATGGCCAACATGATCAGCATGCGCCTTCGTTCTATCTTCAAACATATATTCCCTAGCTTCTGAAGACCTTGGGAGGTATTGCAGATTACGCAGTTCATTGATACCAGCCCTAAAAGTTTTTTTTTTTAACTTATGCTGTATTTCAAAAGAAAATACTATATTAACAGGTGAGTAGAAAAATGATAACATAATGAACAGTAATACAAACAATAATTTAGGCATCATATTTAATTTAAAAAAATATTATTTGAGAAAGTCAAATCAGTTTTTTAAAAGACATCTACATACTATTTATTTACTATATACAAGTTTTTAGCATAGTGCATTATTTTTTTATATTGTTAATAATCCACTTGAGTTTAGATTCAATATGTTAACTAAGCTTGTGGTTCAATGCAACTGAAAAATGTAAGAGAAGCGTACAAATTGTTTTGGGACTCAATTAGCAACTGGATATTATTGAGCTTCAAAAAGGGCAAAACTGCCTCAAATGTAGCTTAAAATTATGGTGTTGCAAGAATGGTAGTGTAAAATATAAATCATGATGCTGACGAAATCTAATACATTGATTTTCTACTATACACCTGTTGTAATCATTTAATAAATTGTTTTTACATTGCAAAACTGGTTAATTTATGTTTATAATAAAATTAGAGTCCATTAATAGCTATTTATAGGTAACAGGGTTTTCTAATGGTATTTTTGTCATCTATTTGCTTAACTATTACATCCATGGTCCGGGTTGTGGCAGGTAATCAAAGTTTAACTGATGATATATATTACAATTATACTTAGAGGGACAATATATGTGGCAATGCTGAAACTAAGGGCAAGTTGCTTTTCCCAATGTGTGATTTCAAAATGATCTTTCCGTTGTTGAAAGATTATTGATTGACCGTGTGTATAGATGAATGGAATATGGTCCGGGTGCGGTCTTTCCGTTAATTTGTTTAAATTCTATTAATGGTAATATTCTGTAATGGACTATCTTATATTATATAAGTTAAGGCCTGATTGTCAGCTGACAGGTCAAATCAGCTGTTCGAGTAGAACAGCTGATTGAAATGGATATAAAGATGTACTGGACTAAATAAAACCATTTCACATCCTTTTATTCACTGTTTTCTCTCGACAATATGTAAGTTTTAAAACAATATTACAACTAATCAGTTTTAAAACCCAACCTTCTCCTTTTAAGGGGTGTTTTAAATTCAGCAGTAGGCACTAACTGTTCACCAGGTCGTATCCACAGTATGGGTCCATCATTCGATTCTTCTGGTGTTTGCATCTTCACAATTGAAAGGGGACCCCACGGCATAGTCTGTAATGAAAATGTTTAAATTAAAAAAAAAAAAAAAAAAAGAACATGATCCAATAACTGATAAATAATAAGATGATTGAATACTGCATACAGTAATAAAAAAATAAGGATTTATTTTTATAAATGATAGAAGAATCTATTCATGAAGACACTTCTTTTCATCATCAGAGGAGGGGGGAGAGGGGGAGAGAGAGAGAGAGAGAGAGAGAGAGAGAGAGAGAGAGAGAGAGAGAGAGAGAGAGAGATGAGAATTTTATCAAGTGAAGCTAAAAATGTGCGTTTACAGACCATTAGAAAGATGTTCCTTAGGAATGTTCATAAATATAGCCATAGGTCAATTTAAAGTACTGATTACTTGACAATCTATACTAATCAACCAGAAATGATTTTTAGATAAATATCCAATTCCAAGTATTCAGAATTTTTTTTATTTCCCAAGACATTACTAATATTACAAATTGAATTTGCTAGTCATATTATATGCTTCTTAAACCATATTCTGTAAGTTTCTTGGGAAGAATTAAGTTAGCTATAAATTTCCTAAGGCAAATGTTAGATTTTTGTAGCAATAATCGAAGGAAGCAAATAATGTAGCATCCATCCTCCACCCCCACAAATGTACAAAATTTTCAACTCAAACTTGAACAAACTTCAGGTTAAAAATGTTTTATTCTAGACATGAAAGGATGACTGAAGTAGCTATTTACAAAAGAGTAACTAAACAGAAGAAAATAACAGAGATGACAATATAACAAATGTGAATACAGAACTCTTCTTACTAGGAAGAATGACATATGTATTGGATAGATGGGTGTAGTATTATGAACAAGAATTAAATCAAGGTGCAGGAGAAAATGAGTTTGGCCAAAAAGAAGATGTTTCTATTTAAGATGATGAGGTCATCAACCTTCCAGAATTTGAGGATGTTATGGTAGCTATAGAAAAAATGAAGAATAACAAGGCACCAGAGAAGATAGAACATTTGCAGAGGTTTTTAATAAAGGTAGCAAATTCTTATACAAACATAAACATTTATATGAACTAATCCTTTCCACAAGGTCCAAAGTAGGGATGCGACATCGATGTCATGTTTTTTCGACATCGATGTCATGTTTTTTCGACATCGATGTTTTTAAGCCGATGTTTTCTAATCATCGATGTTTTACGTTTGTCCCAACCAAAAATTTACAGTATAAATAGATTCCTATCAACAATGTGGTCGAATAAAAAGTACCTCCAACCTTCACGCTAACGACCAGATAAAGATAAATTACGACTAGAAAAACAACTATGTTTTAAAATATCATTGCATACAAACGTTTGCCAAAAAAACATCGATGTTTTTGAACAACCATTTCAGTAACTCAAAGTGTGTTCCAACGACGACGTATAGTCCGGCCAGTCGGTTTTTCCAAAAAAGAATGCAACATTGATAGAAAAAATATCGATGTTTTGAAATATCAATGTTCAATATCAAAATAATGTTGCTGCCAATACACTACACAGAATACATCGATGTTTTTGAACAACTATATCAGAAACATGAGATCTGTTCAAACGATCACGCATTCTTCGGCCTGTCAGAAGTGGTTTTTGAAATTAATAATCAGCATCGACCAGAAAAAATATCGATGTTTTGAAATATCGTTGCTTGCAATATATAATCCAAAATACATCGATGTTTTTGAACAACTATATCAGAACGACGAGGTCTGTTCCAACGATCCCGCATTGTACGGCCTGTAAGAAGTGGTTTTTGAAATAAAGATCCGACAACGACTAAAAGAACATCGATATTTTGAAATATCGTTGCTTACAATACATTAGGGGTATTCATGATGTAGTGTTAAATGTAAAATGTTTTACGATGTTAAATGTTATAACTACAGGATTGTGAGCAGCCCTATTTGAAGTCATGTTAAACGTTCAGGTGGATCCACATGTTGGCCGCTCACCACGGATCGGATGCTGGTACAAATGCTCGGTAAACAAAGAGCGGGCTATCCACATATCAGTGTTATTCAAAGAGGCAAGCATGGCGGACGTACTAGTGGTTTCAACCATTGCACTTGGATTGTATTATTTTTATTGCAAAAAAAGAAAATTAAATATAAAACTTATTATAAAAAGTACCAACAAACACCTTTAACCTCCTAACAGCTCTCAGTTGCAACTAGACATAGAACAATGGTGGAGATGAAGTGATTTCAGCAATTGCCCTGGGATTATATTATTTTTATTACAAAAGAAAAAAAGAAAATGAAAGAAAACGTAAAATACGACAAAGAAGATGGTGAATGACAACAATTCACAAAAATCGGACTAGATAAGCTTAAAATTAAATAAAAATTAATTAAATTCATCTTTTATTTTAACTTTCATAATTGTGCTGTTGTATATATAATCTTGTAAAAAATGTATACAATAGAAGATTAGATTGGTAAGATATACTAATACGTTTATTCTTCTTCCTGTATAAAGAATTAACCTATTGGGTATTGTGTTATTGAAGTTAACATACTGTATTAACTATTTCTGCCTGTGGAACTGAAAGTGGTGCAAGTCATTTTTTATTTATTGTAAGAATTTCAATTGTTTATAAATGCTATTAAACGATGTGTTTAGTCAAGAAATATGTTATTTTAGAGTACTTAAACAATTTATGAAAAGTGACAGCTCTCAGTAGCAACTAGACAAAGAACAATGGTGGAGACGCAACACGAGCGCCCTCACGAACCCCTTTGATCTGTGTAAAAAAAAAACCGACTCTCGACGGCTCGGCAACGAACCTAGGCCAACCAAGCCAAGCCACCCATCCACATGCTCACGTATGTCTGAGTTCGCCATGGCTCGGCCAACATGTAGAGGCCCCTTTAAATGCCTAAGAGCCTCTAGCCGGTTTTCTCAGCAACTTGTTTTATAAGCCTTTTTGTTTATAACCTTTCCTTCCAGAGCCTCATGTTATTGTTTACTTCAAATTTGATTTAAGCAATTTATTACAACATTCCTAGAGTGAGTGAAAAGTGGAATTTGTGTGAAGGTTTAGCTTATGAGTGTCTTATTGATCTTCAAACCTGTGAGGAAGAGAATGAAGATGAGCTAATTGACAGCTGTATTGAAAGTATTTTCCATGTTCTATCATTCAGATATGCAGTTCCTTTTCTCAGTGGATCAGTATTAAAATCTACGCACAGGAGATCTTCAGTATTACCAAACTTGGATGAAGATAGGTTTAAATCTCTTTTGAGAGTGACTACTTTATTATACAATTAATCAATAATTGTACTATTATACAAGAAATCAAAGGTTGTTATTATGCCTATAACCCACTTTTTTAGTATTTATTGTATTAATGAACCCATTATCCTTCTATCTTCAAACCTTATGTATTGTTTAAGAATAAAATCACTTATTTTCAGTAATTTCTTTTAAAAAATTTCTAACAAGCATATATACCATGTTACATGTCAGGTAAAAGTTAATTTAAATAGCTACAAAATGTCACTCCTCCCATGTTTCTACCTTAATCATGAGTGGAGCTATTTGTATTTAAAAAACTAGCCATTAACAATTTAGAAAACTATAGAGCTATAATTTCAAAACTGGTGAACATAATGTAATAAAACTTGGATGTTCCTCTTAGGTGCCAGGAAGCTTTATGGAAACTACTTTGGTGTCATATTTTATTAGATTATGAGATAATGAAGTAAAAAAAGTATTAGAAATGTGTTGATTTGACATGAAATCAATCATGAACAAAAATAAAAAGCTTACATCTATTTGAGGGAGAGAGGGGCTGCTGAGGTCTTAAATGATTTCCACTTTT
>NW_027106332.1:487723-495668 GCF_000696795.3 Halyomorpha halys | reverse complement strand
TTTTTTTTTTTTTTTTGTAAATTTATTTATTTTATTTTTCCGCCCACTTTTTAACGTATTATTTCACTTACTATCTCACTTTTACAACTTTTTCTGACACATTTGTAGTCACCCTCTTACAAAATTTCCTCTTCTAACTGTTGTTCAATACCCATGACACTTTGTCATCTTCTGGTACTTCGTCATCCTTGTAACATATATATATATATATATATATTTTTAACATTTTCTAAAACGATTTGTCGTCATCCTCTCACATGCTTTCCTTCCCTAAATATTTTCTACTTTTTAGTTTTTCTACAAGGCTAGAAATTCTGGCCGAAACGTTAGCACGATTAAATAAGTCACTTCAACATATTTGTGTTTTATTTTGACCGCACCCCCCAACCATCTTCTCCTTGTGTTTTATGTATTATGTAGATCACGAATTGGATACATAATTGGCTTTAAAAATGTTATACAGCACAATATATAATAACAGGAATTTGGTCTCTACTAATGATTTTCTAACAGCTCTGTTGCAATTGGTTCAGTTTCTTTTCACCCCCATTGAAAATGGCAATAATAAGGCCAAACTACAACTTAAAAGATTGAGAGCTCATATCATGAATCATTTAACTGAATATTAATTGTTAGTTTCATGGCATTACTATTTATATGTTTTTTCACGAATCATAGACAAATTTGTAAATGAAACAATGATTTTATAGTTAAAACTCAAAAAAATTAATAAAATGTTATTTTGTACAGTAAAACCTCAAAATATGCAAATTCCAGCAGTAACCCAAAGGTGTGAAATTTTCATTCAATATAAAACTATAGTCAATAAAGCATCCTTTTCATGATTCAAATGTCTGTTGAGATTTGGGTGAATTTGAAGAATAAAAAATGCAGTAGCATAAAGTTCCAGTCTCTAATTATCACCTATGATGGCCATTTCACTGAATACTAACTCAGAATAAACAATTAGCCATATAATATCCATTAATTATAAGAAGCTAGATGAAGAATAAGAATTAATTACTAATGTGCATAATAATAATTATAGTAACAATAGAGAGAATAGTGGTGGATTTTGCTGCAATAAATAAAATTTGAGTTTAAATTGGCAAAAAAAAAAAATTGATATTTATCATAAAAAAATATTCTATATTTTCAAATACCTGATCCCTATATTGAGACATTGTAGTTGTTTCAATATCTGAGCTCCTGCCCAGGACACCATTTTTCACAGTCAAATTAGGATAATTATCAGCCATATAATCTAATAGATCTGGAAGATAATTAGCAGAATTATGTACAATGCCCATCACATGATAAGCAGAACCGTAATCATCCTCTGCAAATACCACCTAAAAATAAAAAAAATCTATTATCATTTATTTAGTAGTAAGGAGGGTAAAGTAAAATAAGTAAGGTCTTTCCTTTAACACTCCAAGTATGTGCATCTCCATATGATCATAGCAAACATACCTCCTTTCAGAAGAAAATTGTGCTCCCCATTAGTTGTATTCACTTTTACCTCTTAAACCCTTATCAGAGAAATTTCAGGGTTGATTTGTAACTGGAACCTTGACAATCGAAGCACTTCTTCTATCAGCAGAAAATTTGAAAATTTTTTGTGTATTGAAAATGGATTGTCACCAATTATAAGTACTATAACTTTGATATTTTCTGAGTAACAGGATTTTAAACGTAAATTCTATAAAATCGAGTCTTACTCTGACTCTGATTATAAAGAAAGGATAAGGATGTGATAGTAACAGAATCAGAATTCACAGTAAAAAGTGCTTTTGACCTTTATTGATCTGGCTGTGAAATATTTCCATCAGAAATGCCAAGATGATCAATATGGAATAAGAAAATTCACTTACAAAAGTCCAATTTTGTCAAGAAATATTTTTAACTTACAAACCAGGTACAAAATCATATTTAAGTCGAGAGTGGCTTCACATTCATCAAGTCAGCTATTAGTGGCAAACAAAAGATGTGGTAGGATTAAGGAATTCATAATTGAAGGAAGTCATTAGGAATGCACTATGGGATCCTGGAAGAGGACTGCATACACACCCAGAGCGTAAGTTGTGATATAGGTTTGCATACCTTGTTTCGCTGAGCTATGTTATAAATAATTTTTTTGTTTGCCTTATAAAAAACTTAGGAAAGCCCAAGCATGATCATGTTTGAACATGGATGATAATCCTAAAATTAGCTGCATCAGGTTAATCTGACCCAGTGTTTTACCCCAGTCAAATAACTCAAGGATGGTGAAAAGAAAGACATGTTTAAAATGGCATCTGAAGTAGTTAAGGATTTTTTTTTTTTCAACTGTTGTAGTCATAAAGATGTAAAACAAAACTACTTCTATTCAAACAAAAATTAAATAATTTATAAAATTTATTACAACCATTTTTATGCCCAAAAGCTCACTCGGGCAAAAAGCGAAAAAAAAAATTATTCATAATTATTAAATCGCGATTTTGAGAAGGGAAAAATGAATTTAAGGCAAAATACTCCAGATAAATGAGTCAACACTGTCCATAAAGTTTTTATTTCAATAGTCGAAAAGTTCCATATTTTTCTCTAAGATTTAGGATTTGGTTTTTCATTAATACTTTTTTCATTTTGTTTTTCAAAAGTCGTTATATTAACGTTAAAAATTATTGTATGATATACTTCTCACAAATATGGAGTATATTAATGGGAGAGAAAGGATTAAATAATTTAATTAAATGTGGTAAAGTTTGTGATGACAATAGATAAACAATAAGGTCTGAAGGCCCAGGAAGTACTACAAAATGCATTAATTTAAATCACAGGAAAGGGTATATTGACTTTTCATCTAGTTTAGACACAAAAATGATAATTTGATAGTGAGCCCCAAGACACAAGTTTTAACAAGAAAAAATTACAAAACATAAAATACCATCATAGGAATTTAAATAATCTTTTGGGCTGAGTTCTTAAAATCTTTTTAAAAATTTATGAACTTCGTGTTTTTTTTCAAGTTAGTGCCTTTCTCAAGTGTTGAACCCAAATTTTTATTAAAATAAAATAACTTAATAATTTTATTTCCCATTTCATTGAAGATTGCTGAATTATGAGCCCTGGAGAATGATAGTGGATTGAACATAAGTTCAAAAGAAACTTCAAATAATACAGTTGTATCTTGCCAAGTTTCATCCACCTAAATTCCAAAAATTGTCAATATTTAGAGGGGTATCAACTGAGTATTGAATCACATGTAATTTGTATGTAACTTATGATACAATTGGGCATATTAATATTCTCTAACAATGTGAATAAACATATGTAATGTATTTTTAAGTAATTAACAGTGAATAAATCAGTGTTATTACAGTGTAACTGTGTGTAACATTACTCTGCCCTTGTCCTTACTTGTTTTATTGTTTTCCTATGGTAACTCATAAGTGGTGCCGAAACTCAGCTGTTGTTCATTCGCTCATTTTTTTTATTATTGTAACTTCAGTTCATATCTGTTTTTCGTTCTAATTTTTTTTTCTTCTTCTCACTTTTGAGTACTCTTCCAAAAAATAAATGCATCTGGCAACCTGATCATGAGATCTATGGGTACTGTACTGTACTGAACATATATGTACAACAAATATGCCTGTGCCTCCTGCGGTCCCAATGGTTCAAGAAGAGGCCATGGACCCCCCGGCCCCAGTTCCAGAAATACCTCCTCTACCGGGAACAACACTGGCAGCAGCTCATGCAAATTCTTTGGCAATGATCAAGGTGAGGCCAGTGACATCACAGGACTTGAGGAATATATATCTGACTTGTTCACGAGCGAGATAGGTAAATTGAATCATTTTACCAAAGGAGGTGACCGGATTGTTGAAAGGCATGAGGTGAAGATCTCCGACAACCTATTAGAACAAGCCAATGCGATCTCACTGAAAGTGGCCTTGATCTGCCGAGTCAAAAGGAGTGTGCTCAACCATATCGAGGCAGACAAAGAGATATCTTGAACTATGGTTAAGGAGAGGTTAGAAAAGGCCTATGGAGGCGGTAGGTGGACTCCAAAATAATAGGTGTTTCATTTGTTAAGGGAGAGAAAACGACCCACACAGTCTAATGGGCAGTACACTGGTAGGTTGCTTGCCCAATATAATTTAATAACAGAAAAATTGAGAGAGTTGCTAAGTACGGTATTGTACACTGGTGGATGAGCTTCCTGGACTCCATATTAAAAGTCCAGCTGGCCAAAGAGACGAGTAAAAAGGAGTATTTCCCATGAGAACGCACAGCCACCAAGTGCACACAAGAAATGATGGATGCTAGTGCACGGGAAGAGGACTCAGGTATGGAGAAGGACAACGGAGGGTGGAATAAGGTAACATATACCCACCATAGAAACATAAAAATGCCCTGGAGAAGGAGAGAACAAAAGGAAACCGGTAGAGATAGAGGCTCAGGAGTGAGGAAGTTGAACCAGGTCAGACCGAAAAATGGTGGTCGGAAGGAGGAGCGACCATGTCACAGGTGTGGAAAAAAAGGACATCTGGTGGCCCAGTGCTTTGAGTGCAGGAAAGAGGGGCACATAGCTAAGCATTGCCCCTACATATATCAAAGGAGAGAAATAGACCAGAGAGAGCCAATCAAATCAAATTAACATCCAGAGAGTAAGAAGAAAACGAGGACTGCACAGATAAGAGGAATCCTCCAGTGACTAGACGGAAGAGGAAGATAAAGGGAGGAAACGCAATGGACAATTAAGAAGCAACAGGAAGGGAGTAGCTGAGAAAAGGTCCTATGTAGAAATTTGAGGAGGGTGGCAGAGCAGAGGGACGACCACACGTTGGTGTACCATGTGAAGGGAGAACACAGTGGTCTGCCTATCATTCGAGGGAGGCGCGACATGGCTAGTGGATACTGGGAGTTCACTTATGATTTTAAGCCAAGAGGTGCTTAGGAAGTTGACCAACATTGAGAGGACACTCCAATTAATCACCCTGGGTGGGCCCTGTAATGTAGAAGGGGAAATATTGACCTTAGTAAATGGGGGATCAGGGATACTTAAGAGTGCATATCGTGCAACAAACACCCTGTGAATATCAGGCCATCATTTACTAACGGAAAGGTGGACATGGATAACAGGAATAGAGGATGGATAGACCATCCATATAGGGAAGAAAAATTTAGGGGCGAACAGGTGAGGGCAATAAAACAGTCTAAAAATTGGAAAAAAGAGATATTGGAAGTATACATATTCTTTCAGGAGGGCGAAACACTGGAAGTAACGGGCAGAATCGTGCACAAAATCCCATTGAAGGAAGAGAGGGTTACCAATGTCAAGGAGAGACGCTACTCACAAGCGCTTTGGGAACACATACAGAAGTAGTTAGAACAGTTAAAAGCCCAGCATATAATTGTAGACAGTACCTCAATATATAATAGGCTCTTATGGGCAGTATGAAAAAAATTCATACCAAGGGAAACTGAGAAGAAATATAGATTGGAAGTGGACTATAGGCAGTTGAACGGTAACACAGTAGATGAGAGGTACTCTATTCCAAGATTTGAGGATATCCTCAACAGGTTGTGTGAGGCGACCGTGTTTAGTACCCTCGATTTAAAGGCCAGTTATCACCAAATTGAGATGCACCTCCAAGACCGCTTCAAAATGGCTTTTAAGTTTGAGAGGGGGCATTCCGAGGTTACAAGAATGCTTTTCGGACTTAAGAATGGTCCTGTAACCTTTCAACTGTTAAAGGATGAATTTTTGAGAGGTATTAATGAGTCCATGTACCAGATATATATGGATGATCTTTTGGGATTTAGTAAAATGGAGTGACCATGTGGACCATTTGGGGAGAGTGTTTCCAAGGATTTGGCAATTCGGGCTAATATTATCACCCAAAAAATTGATACTGGGGCAAGAAAAGATTTTGTTCCTGGGTTACACAACATCCTGACATGGGGTCATGCCGGATCCGCAGCAATTCTAAGCGATTAGGAGAATGGAAATCCTCAAGGACGCTAGAGGTATCCGACGGTTGTTATCTCAGGAAAGTGTGTAAAAAGCTATTCTTTGCTTATGAAGTAATTGTGTGTAGGAGTATTAATTTTGTTACTCTTATTTTATGTTCTGAAGCAATAATTTTATTTATTTATTACTGTAGGCAGGAGTATTATCGAAGAGAAGGTGCCATAGAAGCTGTTTATTTAGTTTAGTTGTACCAGAGCATTTTTTTTTTTTTTGTAATTCCCTTTTTATATACATGCATTCATTTTTAGTTTAAGAAAATTATTTCGAAAACTAGTAGGGGGGAGTTGATATGATAAGGTATATTAATATTCTCTAACAATGGGAATAAGCATATCTAATGTATTTACAGATTAACAGTGAATAAATCAGTGTTATTACAGTATTACTGTGTGTAACATTACTTTGCCCTTTTCCTTACTTGTTTTATTGTTTTCTTCCGGTAACTCATAAGTTGTATAAGTATTTGTATGTATATAAACATATGTAGCACATATTGTGTGTACATACCTAAAGTACTCAATTATGCAGGCAAGTAGGTACAAAAAAAACAAAAAAAAACAATACTTTGTTATATAAAATTAATAGACAAATTAACAATATTTCAAATGAGTAAATTAAATATTATAATTTTTGTTGGCTAATAGAGGTAAAAAATTTTATGATAAAATAATAATTGCTCATAATTAATATAAGTTTTACAAAATATATCACACAAACCTTAAAAAACTCCTTAGCTAGTTCAGGTATTTCAGATTTAGGTAGAGAATCAATTTCATCTTGAAACATATGAACAACTGAAGCACCACCATTAGGGTAAACTTCAACTTTCATAAAATTGCTATATTTCATGTTCTCTAATCCAGGGTGAGGCACAGAGATAATTTTAGGCAATGAATTAATATGCCCAGTATTAATGTCATTGGTTAAATAACGACCAACAGTTTTATCACGCCTACACTGCACACCAATATTACAACGTTTAATTTTTGTCCTATTACACTTTTCACAAACATATTTCTTGTCCGAATACTTATAATCATGTTTTTCATCTTTTTTATGGTGATCTTTTCTGGAAGAACTAGATTCATACCTCTCATGCTTGGATTTACTACTGTATGATGAATAAGTTTTTCTTGATGAAGATTTACTATGTGTGCTACTACTGTATGAATCTCCTTTAGAATGTTTCTTATTGTCATCGGCTTTACCATTGTCAGTGGTTGATCGTCTTGTTTTAGAAGAGCTACTGCTACTATGTCTCCTTTTGTCAGAGTGATCAGATTTTCTTCTTTCATTACTTTTTACATCTTCTCCTTTATTACGTCCTCCATTTTCAAGTTTATTTTCACTTCTGGAATTGCTTTTCCGTATTTCATCAATAACAAAATTTTCCTGAAAAAAAAATTTGCACATTATAAAAATTGCATTAAAATATTAATAACTATAATAACATAATAAGTAAAATGATTCACAAAATTAACAAAATGATAGGATATTTCATTTTAAATTATTATATTATAATACAGTCAACAAATAATTATTCATGAATTTGAGTGGATTGGTTTGCCATGGATGACTTGAATTCATGGATAACCCACATGTAAAAAATGTACACAACTAAAATCTTATATGAAGAATGGAATATGGTCCGGGTGCGGTAAAAAAACTCAAATAGTAGATAATTATACTATTTTATTGAGCCGTTTCGCCTCACGTTGCAGGGCTTTGTCAGGGCTAAAAAAGATACAAACACTATAGTTACAAAAAGGAAAAAAAGAAAAACATAAGTGTAAAATAACAGGGGTATAAAATGTAAAAACGTAAGATATGATAAGAAAAATTAAAAGTTATAAATAGTAAATGAAAAGGGTAATAGTAACAGATAGATAAGAGAAGAAATATTAAAGAAAGTACAAATAGAGAGATGAA
>NW_027106332.1:484623-486878 GCF_000696795.3 Halyomorpha halys | reverse complement strand
AATGCGGTTCTTAAGTTGGTTTTTAGTTTCGCCGATATAGAAGGAATCACAGCATGAGGTTGAACAGGGTATCCGGTAAACCACATTGGAACGGTGTAAGAAAGGAATAGGGTCTTTCAATTTGGAAAAAAAGATAGGAAATTTTATTATGGGACTTCAAGCCAAGACGTAGGGTGGGAATAGTGGATCTTAAAGATTTTTAAATTTTATCAGAAAGGATGGGGATATACGGAAGCGACCTGTACTGAAAAAGTGGTGGAGTGGGTTGAGAAGGGTTGAGGACGGGAGGGATTGGAGTAACACGGTCAATGTAAGAATTGAGTAATTTGTTAGTAATTTTCGGAGGGAAATTGTTGTTAAATAGGATCTGTTTAATACGTTGTATGTTGGTCTAGTGGTATTGAGGGTCAGAAAGAGAAAAGGATCGGTGGATAAGGTTCTTAGCAACATTAATAATTTGGTGATAAGGGTGTTGAGAAAAATAGTTGAGGAGTCTACCAGAATAAGTGGGTTTGGTATACCAATTAGTGGATAATTTAACAGACTTAAATATAACGAAGCACTATAATTATTTTGTACTAAGAAGAACTTTCGAGTAATATACAAGGAAATTTCTTTAATTTTATAACACCTTCAATAACTTAAAACCTATCATGGGTTATAGTGGTGCAATTGAAACTAATGTTATCATAATATATCATTCTTAGTTTATAAACTAATAATGAATACAATCTAAATTAAATTAAATGAATCAAATGATTATTCCTAAATATCGAACAGATTTTCATAACCACTGAAAGAAAACCCTTTCAAAATTTAAACACTTCCAACAAACAATCAGTATATATAAGACTTCCTCAAGAAAAAAAAAAAAAAAAGAGCTGATAGATATGATGAGGGTAATATGAGTTCCTCAATACTTACCACCTTTCTTTTAGTCCAGATTTCTTCTAAACACTAGGTATATACACTTTAATAAAGTAGTATCCAATGAGCAAGAAAGAACACAGCCGGCAACAAAGTAGCGCCCTGGAACATATTCCCATAAAGCTGCAGAATTAACTCAGCTCAACTAATGCCAGTTACTGGTGGACCAAGCAGTGAAAGACAATTGTTAGTTTCAGTTAAAACAACAATAATACTTAATGCTGCACCAGTGTGAGCTTATGCACTAAATGCCTATATGAGAAAGGAACTTGAGTATACAGGCTAAGTGCATTAAGAGTAGCCAATGCCACACCGAATCAATATAGTGTATGTGATGGCCATTAAAAATGTTTTTAATTGACTTCCTAGTCTTTAAAAGAGAAAAACCAGCATATGCGGATTTGTTATTTGCAATATAGGACATATAGAAAAAAAATCTTAAGAGAAGAAAAAGACCTAATCAGAAATGGAAACAGGGTCTCTAATTTTCAACACAGAATTCACAACACAATACTTTTCAAGAACCTTCATACTAATGGACACAAAGTAAAGTCAATTGTTATCTAATTCAGTAACTGACTACGCAATGATAATCTTACAACCATAACATCATAAAAAAATCCAGAATGAACTCCATGTTAAACAAGTGAAGAGAATGTAGAACAATTAATAATAATACTTCATAGTCCTCATTCTATCAAGAACAATAAAAGCCTAAAAGATTTAATAGCAGTGGAATCCATCATTAAAAGAACATTGGCATTTCAGAATAGTCAACCTGATCACAATGGATGTCAAACTTATGTAAAATGTACATGACAGAGAATAGTGAGTTGATTCTAATCAAAGAGCATTTTTATGGCTAGAGTTTTTTCCACAAATAAATGCATTAACTTGAAGGTAATAGGAATCAGCTAAGCAAAAAGAGTGTATGAGTTTCAAACACATTTTATAAAAATAAAATAAAATAAATAAGATTTATAATCTTTAACACTTTCTTGAGACTGGTAAATTTTATTAAAATAAATAATTTAATTTCTATCCATTTTAGTCTCAACACATTTTATTTTTGTTGTAAGTCCGATGTTTCGGCCAATCCGGCCATTCTCAGGGACAATCTACTACAAAACAGCTTTTATTACATGTATGAACCTCATGGAAGATTTCATAAAACTAAAATAAAATAAAATAAATAAGATTTATTAGGTTTAGAAAATGATATTTACTTGAAGTGGAAAATCCACAAACAGTCAACCTTGAGGAAGGTCTGAAATTTGGGCTAAAACATTCATAAAATAAAATAAATTTCAGTTAATTATTTATTACTA
>NW_027106332.1:478869-483918 GCF_000696795.3 Halyomorpha halys | reverse complement strand
AAAAAAGAATCAAAATTCTTTTTATTTTATTTTTTATATTTTTAAAATTATTACAATATATATATATATATGATTAAGGAGCCAAATAAAGGAGTATATGAAGTGATTTCGTGTATCTCATCACTAGTCCCTTTTTTCTCTCCTTTTTTAAGTCTTTTCTCTTGGCTAAACATATCTGGTGCTGAAACCCAGGACCTTTAAATAGTGCATAATATGTAAGAACAGAAACTTGTTTTTTTGTTTTCCTTTTTTCTATCTCTCCCAGTCATTCTTTATTTCTGTTTTTCGTTCACTATTTTTTTTTTTCTTGCTTCCATCAATATTTTATGGTAATTAGCAATAATTTGAGAGCAGCGGTTCTGACATTGCCAGATAATCCTTCTGCAGCTACCATGGTAGTCACAACAAGATCAGGGGATTCCACCACTACCTAGTACGACCTTGGCAGCAGCACATGTGAACACTTTAGAATGGATCAAAATTCACACTGCTAGGTCGCAGGACTTGAGGAAAGCTGTCTCAGATTTAGACAAGTTCACCGGCGAGACGGGTGAGCTAAATCATTTTATAAAAGGAGGAAATCACCTTATGGCACGGATAGAGGCTAAAGTAGGGAAGAACCTGCTAGACAGAGAGGATGCGAACTCGTTAAGAGCCGCAGTGGTGGGCAGGACTAAACAAAGCATTCTGAACCAAATCCAGGCTGACGAAGAGACACCGTGGAGCCTGGTGAAGGACAGTCTGAAAAAGCATTCGGCAGCGGCAGACGGACACTTGAAGAAGACGTCATTCAGATGTTCCGAGAAGAGAAGAGGCCCAGGCAGAGTAACGGACAGTTCGCGGGAGATCTTTTCGATAGGTTCAATCAAATCACAGAAAAGATGAGGGAAACGAGGAGTGTAGGGGAAGTACAAGCAATCGTTAATAATACAGCTAGCCAGAGAAACGGGAAAAAGAGAAGGGTTGCCCAGGGATCAAACTTTTGTGAACTGTGCGCAGGGAATGATGGATGCCAGTGCAAGAGAAGAGGAGATGAGAATGGATGTTGAAGAGACCGGATGGAAACGGGTCTCATACAGGCGGCCAAGAACTAACTACCAGAGGAAAAAAGATTTCAGGGATCGTGGGCGAGAAAGGAATGGGACTGGAGAGAGACGATTGAACCAGGCCAGTAGACCAAGGAACGGGGACAGGAAGGAAGACCAAAGATCCCATGGTTGTGGCAGAACTGGACACTAAGTGGCCCACTGCCTGCACATAAAATGCTTCAAGTGCAGGAGTGAAGGGTATATTGCGAGGCAATGCCTATATCTGTATAAGCGAAGGGATACCAACCAAGGCGAACCTATGGAAGTGAACGCACAGGGAGTAAGAAGAGGGATGGCAAGGAGAGCACATAGATCAGAAACGGAGTCACCCAAAATGTCTGATGCTTTAGAAACGGAATTGGAAGGAAAGGAGAGAAGATTCCCAGGAGTACGTGAAAACAGCAGAAGAGGAGGGAGGCGTATGGATGATGGAGGGAGTTGTTAGGACAAAATCCAAGGGGCGTATCAGCGGAGAGGCGACCGCACATTGGTGAGTTGCAGCGTCAGAGGAGAGCGGAGAGTGCAATACCTTATCGACACCGGGAACTCCAACACTATCTTCTGCCAGGAGGTGCTGGAGAGAATGTGTGTAGGAGAGGAGACACTTCAGGTGCTAGTATGTAGTTGTAGATTAATCACCCTGGGTGGTCCCTGTAGCATAGAGGGGGAGGCAAAGATGGTAGGGGTGACACGCTTCTGGTGGATGTGGTAAGGAAAATGCTGCAGGAGTATAGGGCAATCATAGGGTGTGACCTACTAGGAAGAGTAGGAGTGAGGGTCGAAAATCATGCAGGGAAGTGGGATATCAGGATAGGGGGCAAACATTCCAGTGTTATAGGCTAGGAGGAGAAGGGGTGTAAGGATGGGGGCAATTAGTCGCGAATTGGGTTGGAAACAGCATATCAAATAGGAATATACAGATATTTTCCTTAAACAGAGGGATGTATTGGATGCAATGGGCAGGACGGTGCACAAAATACAATTAAAACAGGAGAAAGTAACCTATGTGAAAGAGCACCAATATCCGCAGGCACTGAGGGAGAACATTAGGAAAGAGCTCGAAGATTTGAAACGACAGGGTATCATTGTAAATAACAGGTCAGCATACAATAGTCCTTTGTGGGCGATTAAAAAGAAGGTAGGAAGCAGAAAGGTATAGAGTAGTCATTTACTACCGCAAATTAAATGAAAATATGGTTGACGAACGGTATCCAATTCCACAACTGGAAGACATTCTGGACAGACTGAGTGGAGCTACGATATTTAGCACATTAGACCTAAAAGCCGGGTATCACCAAATCAAGATGCACCCAAAGGACCGAGCCAAAATGGCATTCACTTTCAAAAGAGGCCATTACGAGTTCACACAGATGCCTTTTGGGCTGAAGAATGCTCCCATCACCTTCCAGAGACTTATGGACGAGTTCCTCAGGGGTCTTGATGAAAACATGTGCCAAGTATACATGTATCAATAAATCGGAGTAGGAACACGAGGCACATTTGAAGACTATTGAGAGGGTTCGACAATTAGGACTTAAACTCTCCAAAGAAAAATCATTGTTTGGACAGGAAGAATTACTTTCCTTGGACATACCGTTTCCAGGCATGGAGTCCCCCTCAATAACCTATTAAAAAAGGAAGTAAAATTATGGTAACGGCGGCAATGGAGAACAACATTCAGCTGTGTATGGAAAGCCTACGAGAACCAATACTAGCGTTCCTAGATTTTAACAAGACATTCACTATCACAACAGATGTTAGTGAGTATGCATTGGGAGCGGTACTTTTGCAGGAGAGTGAGAGGGGAGAGTGCCCTGTGGCGTACGGGAGTACGGACACAGAATCACGTTACAGCATGCTAGAACCGGGAGCTCTTGGGATTCATGTGGGCAGTTGAGCACTTTCAACCATATGTATTAGGCAGGTGATTTAGGGTTCACATCGATCACCATCCTTTGCAATGGGTAGGAAAACTCAAGGAATCGTTGGCCCACATAATTCGATGGAAGGAACTCCTAAGCCAATTTAATATGAATATTATGAACAAGCCGGGGAAGGAAAACATGGTGGCGGACTGGCTTTCTCGGGCGATCACCATCAATGCTGTGGAAGAATAAGGAGAACCAGCGGGGGAAGCTTCAAATACGCAGGACTAAAATGAGGGAACTCCGTCGTCAGGAAATAACAGCTCTACAGGGGACAGGCCACCGGGAATGGAAGAAATTGACAACATCATAAATGATAAGAGGCTTCAGATAGTGTAGAAAACAAGGACTTCTGGACTCATGAAGGTGGAATACACAAGGTATGGACAGACCTGCGTTAACACCATATGGTTGCAACCAGGGACACAAGAAGACTAAACATGCCATGCACTGTTTGGCGCATCGAAAGCAGGAAGAACTTACTATCTGTATGTAGGCAACAATGTGTTATAGGATAAAATCAAGTGGCTGTGGAGAACAGAACAGACAGAAACCGACCGGACTCAGCGGAAACAGAGAGGGAAATTGTTAGTCACAGGATGACCATGTGAAAATTATGGGAAAAACCGAGAGGGCAGATCAAACAAGAGAAACAGCAGTGAGTTGTGCGACAGAAATTGGGTCTCTATGATGTCCCGGGAGATATTAAAATCGGGACGGTTGTATATCGTAAGATAGGGTCCAATAGGAGCAAAGAATCTCTGCGCTATGGGGGGCCACCCCGAGTGATTACAATTAGGGAACACAATGTAGTCACAATGGAGAGCATACAAGAACTGAAGAAAAAGCGTATGGTTCACATCGAACAATTAAGGTTCCCAACAATGGTAACTCCGTAGGCGCCTGGAGTGTCTTCTCACCAAAGATGAAACAGGTTGTTTTCGTGGGTATGTGTGTTTTTTTTTCTCTTTTTCCCAATAGTGTAAAATAGGGAACTGCGTAAGTGAAGAATTGTGTAAATATGAGAGCCTTGTAAATAGAAGTAGTTATGTTTTCTGTGTATTTTTTTTTTTTTAAGTCCAAGGAGTCATTGCAAGAAGTGTATTTGATTTTTTATTTACATATAAGTGATGTTTTGTTCCGATTGCTGTGATTTCATTTTGTTTGTTTTATTTTGAGTTTACGAGAAATTGTTCATAAACTGGTAGGGGGGAGTTATATTTAGAGTACAGGTATTATTGATCGTAATCCTAAGACTCCCCCTGTCAACAATGGCAGAATGTATATATATATATATATATATATCCCTGATCATCCTTATATTAAATCTAAGGGTAACAATCAACACATTTTTTGAAAATATAAACACATGCAAGTAGGAAAAAAAAAAGAGGGAATTTACACAACAGTTAGAACAAAATATTTTGACTATAAACATTAAAACAATATTATACAATAAATAGTTTTTCCATTTAAATACATAAGAATGATTATCAATAAAAATAAAAAATTAAAAAATTTCATGTTAACGAGTATATTAAATGATTATATAATCATTACTGAAGATTTAAGCCACCATTTTACTATGAGCGTGGTATGAAAAAGAAAACATACATAATTGTCTTTATAAAAGTCAGAACTCAAACCTCCGTCCAGCTGCGGAGCAAGCAATAATTATAATAATAATAGTATTACCTTATAGTATCTTATTGTTGTAATATTCTCAGTTTTCTTTTTTTTTTGTATCTTTTTAGGCCTGATGAAGCCCTGCCCTGTAAAGTGGGGCGAAACGTCGGACATTAAAATAGATTTTAAACTATTTGTTCTTTTTTTGACTGCAACCCTGACCATCTTCTTATATTTAAATCTTTACGGTCAACTATATATACATATATATAATAATAGTAATAATTCTATTTTTCCTGCATACTTGTCACTCATGTTGAAAAAGAGGCCATGAAGCTGGTGTTGAAAAAAGAGAAGAGAAAGAAAAATGCATCATGCAACAGAAGTATTTGGAGCATATTTATAAATAT